>NC_056739.1:639522112-639632112 GCF_019279795.1 Protopterus annectens | reverse complement strand
CCTGCCCCTCCCCGCCCACATTCCAACCATTTTGTGATATTATGACATCAGTGTATGGGAATGCCCTCTTATTCCAGTCCTAATGCCTGCTTTCACCCAATTTACTATGCTTTTCTATAAAAAAGTATAGTAAATCAGCTGATTTCACAAACTCCAATAGTCTGTTTCCTTTTTTGAAAAGAATACTGGAGTTTGTACAGTGTTTTCCAGTCTTCCAGATAGTCTGGAAACAAAAATGGATAGGTGGCAACCCTAGTTGTGGAGAATGATGTTATCCAACAGTCACTTTCTATCCCCTGGCAGGATACAGAACCTGCATCTTCACCTCAGTTGCATGCCATTTTGTAATAGGCTATGCTGCTGGCATTTAAAGATTTCACTTTTTAGATGTTAATATGTTGTGCAGTAGTTTTCTGACATACTGTTTATTTCATCATAGAAACCTTCCTAATTTAGGTGACTCTGGAATGCAGAGCAGTTTGCACGCATGATTTTACTCAGCTGTTAAGTCACAACTACAGCAGGTTCATAGCTTCATAGGTTGGCACTAGGCTATCGGCCCTAAGGTCTATACAAGCCTAACCATAACAATTCCCTGGATATTTCCCACAATACTTCCCACAATATTTACTTCTCTGGACCCCTGTCTAACAGGGCGACTGACATGATCCCCAGGGGGAATTTCCTATCTCCCATCCAATCATCAAGGTTCCTTTTGAAGAGGGCCAAGGAGGCACTCTGCTTGACATGTATGGGCAGTCTATTCCAGAGTATGAGGAGTCTCTGGGTCAGGAACCTATCCCTCCAGCATGTTTTGTTCATTGTGATGACAAGGTTTAGATACCTGGAGTATGTGGCTCTGAGGGATTGGGATTTCTTTAAGTGGAGCATGTCCAACAGCTCAGGGTTTTACATGGCCTTGTATGTTAAGCAGAAATCACCTCTAAGTAGACAATATGCCATAGAGTATAGCTGGAGTTTTTTTAGATGGTCAGCATATGGCATCTGCTTTAGGCCTGTGATTCTTTTAGTGGGGTTTTTCAGTGACCTTTCCAGCTGTTGCAGATGTCTTGTGAGGTACATACCAAACAGGGCATTATACTCTATAATTGGTCTAATGAAGGATGAGTACAGTGGGACAATGACTTACTTTTTTCTGGATGAAAAGCCCTTAGTACTGAGGTGTGCCACATAGAAGGATTTCCTGACTGTTGTGGCAATGTGGTTATCGAAAGTGAGACCACTGTCCACCTGTGTCCCTAAGTCTCTCATCACACTTTCAATGTTTAGTGTACTGACCCCTATGTGGTAATTCATGGATACACGTTTTTTCCCAAAGGGGATAACTATACATTTCTTTACATTAAGCTTGAGTCCATGGCTCTGGCACCAGGCATCTGTTTCTGTAAGGCCCTTTTGTAGAATATCCACATCATTTGGAGATTCAATAATGGTTCCCAGTTTGCAGTCATCTGTGAACTTTGTTAGACAGAGTCCCTTAGTATTGGCCTGTACTTCAGAGAAGTAGATGCCAAACAAGAGTGGCCCCAGGACTGAACCCTGAGTTACTTCACTTGTCACTTGTCTGGAGTTGGATTTGGAATCAGCTACTTTTACAGAATGGGTTCTGTCAGTAAGCCAGTTGGCAACCCATCGAGTGATATAGGGATTTATGCCCAGCTTAGTAAGTTTATCTATGATTCCAGAGTGGGGAGTGGTGTCAAAGGCCTTGGCGAGCTCCAGATATGCTGTGTGGACCACTTTACCCTCATCCACAGCTCTGGAGACTGATTTGAAGAAGTCAATCAGGTTCAGGAGACAAGATCGGCTCTTCACAAACCCAAACTGGGTGGGGTCCAGTGTTTGAAGGTTGCCAATATCTTTGTTTATAAGTTCCATGATAATGCATTTCATGCCCTTGCAGATCAGGCTTGTCAGACTGATGGGACGGTAGTTCCCAGGATCCAAGGTGGATTCCCCCCTTGTGGAGTGGGATAACTGTAGCTGTGTGCCACTCAGTGGGCATGAAGCCTGAGGTGAGGCTATGATTAAACATGACACTTAGGTGAGGTGCCAGTTCATTTTGTAGTGCATGTAGTACACAGCCTGGGATGTCATCTGGTCCCATGGATGCTGTATTCTTAGCTTTGGAGAGTGCGGTTTCTACCTGTGTGGCCGTGATTACCAGAATTTGGCAATCTTTTGGTATTGAGATGGGCCCTTTAGGGGGTGAAAGGGGGATGAAGTTGGCACTAAATCGATCTGCCAGGATATTGGCAATATCCTTGGGATCAGTATATTTAATGCCATTCTGTTGAAGCTCAGAGCAGATATGAGCATTGCCGTTTAGATTCTTGACATAACTATAATAGCTTTTGAGGATTTTATGAGGGATGTCAGCTTCTTACTGAGGCTGGTAAGGGAGTTTTTTGCATCCTGGGATTTTCCTCTTTTCTGCAACAGTTTCTTGCTTCTGTTGTATAGTTTGTTTACAGCAGGGGACCACCAGATTGGCTTCCCTTTTTTTGGAGGAGAGTGTCTTGGTTCTATTTGGGATGGCACAATTCATGCATGAGTGGATGTGCACCGTAGGATTCTGCAGTTGAACTTTCAGATCCCATCTGCATGGGTGTCATGAAGTTTGTCACTTCTGACTTCAGTAGCATGAAGTTGTCTTTGGAGAAGTTTTTTAAGGAGGTTTCCTTACTGGGGGGTGGGGGTGGGATGTGGATGTCAAGGGTGATTTGCTTATGGTCAGACCTGACCAATGAGGTGGTGACCACTGGTGTGGAGCATCTATCTCCCATGTTGGTAATGACCAGGTCTAGGATATTGGAGCCCCTGGTGGGACAGTGGATTAGTTGATCCAGGGCATTGGAATTTATGAATTCCAAGAACCATTGGGAAAAGGAGTTGGTACCCGAGTAGTTTTCCCAGTTAATGGCAGGGTAACTGAAATAACCCAGTATTGGGGTGTTTGGTTGTATCTTAATATTTCCAGTATATTTAGAAAGGTGTAGTGAGAATCTTGGGGCATGGTGGGGGATTTTTAGCAAGCTACAATTTGGATTGCAGTCTTACCTAGTGTTAGTTGCACCAGGAGAATTTCAGATGCATTGTGTTGGGCAACTAGCCTGGAGGTGTGAATATCCTTGGTGAATATGGACACTCCTCTATCTTTAGTGTTTCGGTCTTGGTTTTGTGGCCAAAAAGTGTGGTAAGAGTTGTAGCCTGGTATTGCAAGGGTGCTCTGGAGCCTTGAACCAGGTCTCAGTTACTGCACAGATATCGATGTTCTCCATTTTTAGAGGAGTGCCTCGAGAGAGTGCATTTTGAGGTTTAGACTTCTAGCATTGAGTAGCATTACCTTCAGATTTTGCATGCTTGTATCTGTTACGGTGGTGATTTTGTCCTTTGAACCTTGCCTAAAAAAGGCACTATAGGGGTGGCAAGAGCTTTAGCCAGTAACCTGAATCCCAGGGGTGACAGGTGCAGACTATCTCTGGCAAAGCATCATGGTTTGTTGATCGTGTCTTCCCATGCAGACAGATACTGGATCCCCTTTGAATGAAGCTTAGCCAATTGTTGAAGTCAATTATTTTGTCCTTATACTGTGGTATCATTCTGGGCAAAGGTAGGATGCTGTTCAGGGCTAGGGTCATACCTGCCTGGGCCACATGATCCAAGAGCTCTTCCATGTCTCTTTTTATGTAGTCCAGGGAGGTACGTCTCAAGTCATTCACTCCAGCATGGACAATGACAGAGTCGTATTTGTACTTGTTGTGGAGTGACTTGAGTGCATGCGTTATGTGGTGGATCCTGGCACCTGACAGGCAGCTGACTGTAATTTTCTCCTTGTTCAGCCTGGTGAGTGGGACATCAGTGTGCCTGACTATAGAGTCACCTATGACTAATGTATTAGGTACATTGTCCTGCCTTAGAGGCTGTTGTTGGGTGGCACACTGGTGTTGTGAGCTATGTGTCACTTTGGTTGTGACTGGTGTTTGTTTGCTTTTCAGCTTCGGAGGTCCTTGTTGCTCGGGAAGGTAATGTTAAGGGCCTCCACATATGTGGGTTTAGAGTTTAGTGGGTGTTGATGGTGTGAGTTTTGAAGGGCTATGAGTTGCTTGAGGTGTAGTGTAGGTGTTAACCTTCTCCTCTTGACTGTCTAGCACAATCTTGGCCGGAGAGAGCTTTGCTTCCTGTTTGGCTATGTAAGTGCATCTTCGCAGGTTGTAGTGTTGGGTGGTAGGAGGAGAGGGTTGTCTGTGTACATGAGGCAGATGACGCATTGCCCCAGTATGGATTCACCAGGTGGACAGGAAAAATCACCAGAAGCTGACCCTTGGACATGCCTGTTTAGGTGCTTTTTTTGTAAAGTATAAGAGCTGTTTTCCCTTACCATTGCAAGGTGCTTTGCAATTACAGGCTGTTTAGTGCCTACAATTAATTTCCTTATTGACAAGGAGAGTTGAGTGCTTGTATCAGTTTTAAGCTTCCTACTGCTTTCCAGCAGGTTCTAGAGCAAGTGCTAGTCACAGGGGTTCAGATTTTAGTGCTACTACTGAAAAACCAGCTAGTTCTAAGGGAAAATTTGAAGAGCAGACTTTCTGGCACCTGGAAAAGTTTAACTGTAGCCTTGCGGTGCTGCACAATGTGAAAAATGTGCAAACATGTGCGTTGTTAAGCCAGAAAGTTGAAAGGGATAGAAATCAGCCCAAAAAGGCTAATAAAATTACATTTTCAGAGCTGGAGATCACTTCTTTAGTGTTAGCTAGGCAGTGCAATGCTCACCACTCCCACTGGTAAGCAGTAGGACTTCCCTCTACCACAGCAAGATCTGGATAGCTCTGAACATAGAAAAAGTCCTGAGACAAGCAAAGCCTGGGATCTGGACTGGCTAGGAAAGGTGGGAAATGAGCAAACAATATAGTATTTTTTTTTTGTTAAAACAGTCTAAACAATGCAATAATACAGTAAATCAACACAGAAAAGGCTAACACACTTGAGTGTGTAGCCCTAAACAGTAAATGCAATTAAAACTCTACAAAATTAGCAATTTAAAACTTTTTAAATGAAGCAAGGCAAGTGCACAACTGAAAAACAATTTAAGAGGCAGTAATACAGCAGAATAAGTAGACAGTCTACATATACAGAGAAGTCTATATATACAGAAAAGCAGCTAAAACACACAAACAATTCAGATGCAGTGCAACCTAGAGCACTTGAGTTGCAGCAATATTAAGGCAAATACAGTTATAATAAATGCTCTAAAATATACTCTATATTTCCAAAATGTTTGAGGAGCACAGTCAGAACGCAAGGAGATTCAGGTAATTTTTTTAAAGGGAGAAAGGAAAAACAGAAGGCCTTCTCAGATGTTCTCTCTGTATTAGGTAGAATGAGCTAATGACACTAGACTGGGAGGAGTGCCCCACATCAAATTTACAGTACGGGCAGGCAACTGCAAAGCCACCAAGTATAACAACAACACACCAAAAGGGAGGGTGGGGACCAATACTAAAGGTATTAACCTACACTCTTTAGACAGTAAACACTACAGAAAGCCACAAAATTAAAGTGTTTAATCAGATAAAGGAGCAAAGAGACTCTACAGAATGCTTTTAACTGCAAACAAATCAGTTATCTGTGCAGATTAGTTAATAGCAATAAAATGCAGTAAAAACTATGCAGCAGGCAATAAAAAGTGCTATATATAAATTGCTAGAAACAATAATCAGTATAAATAAGCCAAAAAAACAGGATACTTATATATCTTAGATCAGAGTTGTAGACAACGCCCCTCCTCTACTCTGCTCAGTGTGTATAGACAGAAATCCTCTCAAAGTTAGGGCTTAAATACCAGAAGATACAACCTTAGACAACTTTACATTCTGAACTCTAGTTCAGAATGCCTCAGTTACTACAGAAGAATTTTTTTTGTATCACTTGCCATGTGCTAGTGAGGGACAGTAACCATATAGTCATCCGCATGGATCTTAGTAAAATATGATCATTTGCAAAGTATTGTGAAATAGTCAGTGTGTATCACCATTACCCATATACAAGGCTTTAAACTTTTGTCAGCTTTCATCTCAGTCTTCACACAGTTCACAATTTTTATGAATTACATCATTATCTACATTTTGACTAACATTGTATAATTATTATAACAATTTTAATGAAATGTTACACCATGTGGTAAGGAAAGTCATAGTATTTGGGTTTTTAAGAGATTTACTATAAACATGGTCTCATTATTCTTAGTTAAGTGTTAAGAATTCATTAATAACTTGAATCTTCAGTTGAAACAAAACTTTTGTGGCAAAGACAATATGACAGTAGGTGTGAAGGCAGGTAAAACCATCTCCCTTCATCTCAATGAAACATTGAAAAGAGCTGAAAATGTCCCAATTCACATTAACAAGGTGGTGGCGAGAGAGATTCATTCCTCAGGACTGGCAAGTTCTCAGTCTAGCAATACTTCACAATTAAGGGATTGTAATTTCATTTTATGAAAAGTGGCACATAAGCCATTATCGGTAGGGTATGGCTCTGTAGGAGGTATGACATACTTTGAACTTCCTGCAGGATTTTTGGCTCAGCTCAGAACACAGTCAGAGTGAAAAGCTGGAGGAGAGTTTCTTGCAATCTTTTCTCTTGTAAAAGGAAAAATAGTCCTGTTGAGTTGTGCCTTGTTACATGGATGTTGGCTACAATGCTAATTTTTTGAAGGAATTATTTTGAAATTGTCATCTTTTTAGAAGAAGACTACAGTAAAACTGTGTGAACCATAAATACACCAGATAGTTGCTCGGTATTAAAGGTAAGTGCACCTTTTTATTTTTGAGAGCTTGTAAGGCTGTGATAAGTCAGTGGTTTCAGCTCCTGTTTTGTGGGTGCATGGTGAGGAATAAATGGGTACAACATATGTATTTGGTGTACTTCTACTGTGTTTTTTTATTAAACAGTAATGCATTGTAACATTTTATTTATTTGTTTATTTCAAAAGTTTTCTATTTTAACTTTCATGCCAATGTGTGGGTAGTTGCTTACTCTTGGATGACATCATCCACCATTTTTGATTTATTTTTATTTCATTTCTGTTTGTTTTAACTGAATACATCACGGTTGGTCAGTTTGTTTCTTGATGGGATGGATTTAGCTGATTATTTGTTTGTACATGTATGTATGTGTTTGTACTGTGTGTACTTTTTGACTAGTCCAGTCTTGTCTGAGGTTAAAGGTCCAGAAACATGAGTGTTTAACTGACTTTCTGATAAGGAATTTTGCACATATGCTCTATAGTTGAGCACATTCATGTTCTTAGTGAAATTAGTCCCCATTAGCCTAGTTAAGTAGAGTTGTCACAGTGGTCCATGATGAGAACACTTGGTATCTCAAAATTTATTAAACACTTGGTTTACCTGTTACAGACAACTTGCAGTCACAGACAATCAGCCTATACAGTGGAAGACTGAGATGTTGATTGATTTCTTGTTTTTGTGCAATTTTTATGTGGAGCTCAAATAATTTGCTGTTATTCATACATTATTGTGGATATAACTGCACTCTAAGCATGTATGGTGATGAAAGAAATGTAATTTTGCTACTCTGTCCTTTCTTACATCATCTCACATCAAGTTCCCTGATATTGTTGGCTTTTTTTCATTACCTTACAGACTCACAACTGCAGGCAGTATTGAGGTTGCAAACTCCTGTCACATGTCAGGAAAGTACAGGAAAGGATAACTGATAGACAAACAGAAAGTAAGATAGGAGATGAGAAGTTTGGATTCAGATCAGGAAGTAGCATGGTCAGTCCAATGTTTGGCAGTGAGGCAGGTAGTAGAGAAGAAGCTAAAGTTGAGGAAGGAGTCCTTGCTTAGCATTCCCAGACTTGGAGAGAGTATGACAAAGCTGATTTGGGCAGTCAGTGTACTGAAGTCCCAGAAGCACTTTCAGAATTAGTGCAGACTATGTACAAGGACCCAATGGCACAAGTGCTAACAGTATTCATACTTGCAGAGGAGTTCCCAGTGGGGTTGGGTGTGCAACAAGGACCAGCTCTGAGCTCACTATTGTTTATACTAGTGATAGACTACATTAGCAGACTGGTTGGAGGAAACAGGTCAACAAAGCTGATGTACGTGGACGATGTGGCCTTAGTAGCAGACTGTGAACAAGAAATTCAGCAAATGTTTGAGGTATGAATACAAAACTGAAGTCACATAGAATGAAACTGAGTACAGACAATTATAGCAGCAAATGGAGAAATCAGAAGAATGAAAATTTGAAACTGAAGGGAAGATAGCAGAACAGGTTAACAGCTTCAAGTATCTAGGAGGGGTGGTTGAGGAGAAGGCAAGTCTGAATGGGGAGTTCAAAGCTAGAATCAGAAGGGGCTGCAGCCAAATAGGACAGAGTGTGAGTGGGTATTGTGTGACAGAATAATGTCAAAGAAGCTAAAAAGTAAGGTGTCCAAACCCACATTATGACCAATACTTCTTTATGGTATAGAAACCTGGGTAGTGAAGGCTGAGCAGTTGTAAAAGGTGGAAGTAATGGAGATGAAGTGACTTAGATGATGGATGGTTGCACACTGGGGGACACATGAATAAAACGACGGCAGCATTGCAGAAACCAAACTAACATCAATTGCAAAGAAGGTCAAAACAAACAGATTGCATTGTTTCAGACACTTGTTCAGGAAAACAGAAGTCAATTTGGTGATGAGGTTTTGGGAGAAACAGGGAAGATGAAATGAAAACATCCAGCAAAGAGAGGGATGGATTATGTGAGAGAAGACCTGCAACACTCAGGCATGACTCTCCAAGAATGTAGGACACTGGTATTAAATCAAAAGGGGTTGCAATAGTTCACATGACACTCTGACCCCATTTACAAAAATGGGGGAAGGAGGATTAGGATAATGAGCATTATTATGGGTTTGTAGTGAAGACATTTGGACTGTAGGGATCAGAATAATAGAACAGGTTATGGAAATGGAAGTACTGTTTTTGCTCATACTACATTCCAGGGATCAATGCCTTTCCTTGGCAGATCTCTACCAGATACTTGCTTTGTTAGCTTCCAGCAAATGTGACCCCACCTTTGCTAAGCTAAACAACAGTACTGTAGCCCCATGAGGTTTGCACACAATAAGCTGAATTTTAAGCTGCATTACTTTGACCTCCCCATTTACTGTGTGTGTGTGTGTGTGTGTGTGTGTGTGTGTGTGTGTGTGTGTGTGTGTGTGTGTGTGTGTGTGTGTGTGTATGTGTGTGTATGTGTGTGTGTGTGTGTGTGCGTGTGCACGCGCGCATAGCTATGGATATACATAACAGATATGTGTACTGATTCATATGTTTATAGGAGGTTACTAGGCTAATGTCCCTAGAGATTCTTCCCCTATTTACAGTTTTCCATTATGACTTTAACAGGAAATGATCCTTTGTTCCATATGACTTTTTTTTTACCCTTTTGTTCTATTGCCATGATTGAGTTTTCTTCTAAATGACTGTAAACGTTTGTTGACATCAATTTCAATGAGTACCTTATACATCATCAGAAGGCAAGCTATTGGTCTATAGCTTGAAGTTTCATTCTTAAGTAGGAGTGCTGTTTTTGCTGTTGTTAACCAGGTTGGTGTCTGTTCAGGGTGCTCATATAAATAGTTGTTACTCATGGCTAAATCTTCATGTAAAGATGTTAATAGTTTTAAGCAGAAGTTATGTACTTCATCTGGACCTGGAGTTTTCCAGTTCAGAGCTTTTCTTAACTTTGTTTCAGTCTGTCTGGCTGTTACTTCATCCCATTTCATATCCTGTACAGTTGAACTTCTTATTCTTTCTTTTACTTCTTCTGTCCATTTAGCATCTTTGTCATATTCCACAAGATCTTCTTTGATATTTCTCCAAAATGTATCTATAAACAAACACACCAGGGTTTGCCAAAGACTCGCTCAGTCAAAAAATTATAGTACAAGTTTTTATGTCGAAAAAACTATATATCCCTTAAAAACTTAAATGTTTAAACATCTTAGTGGCATTATATTTAAGAACAAGCACAATTGTTTATTTCAGCATATTATGACAAATCCTAGTCATAACTTCAAGTTTTCAGATTTGGAAGTTGTGGCACTGTCTTCACGAAAGGGATATTTAAATAATCAGATTGAATTAGTTGAGAGTCGCTGAATAGCTGATTTTTTAGCTGACAAGCCACTAGGTCTTAATGGTGTTTTACTTTTAAAACCTATACTCATAGGAAGGAGGCATAACTGGAAGACCAATGGATGGTGTAATTATTAGACAAACTCTGATTGGTTCTAGCTACTTTGAAAAAACACCTCTAGTTGAAATGTAATATGATCTGAGGAAGGCATAGGCCAAAAGCGCTTATCACTGTTTTTATTCTCTGTGTTGATCACAGCTTTCTATTTAATAAAACTGGTTTTAATACTTATATTATAATTATACACTTCTATCTGTGGTGGCTCTGCTATGTTTATCCTGTTTGATACCAAAATGTATCTATTTCTTCTTTTTTTGTTTTGTTTTTTTTATTTTTTTTTTGTGGTGTTTCAGTTCCTTTTACTTGTTTCCCAATTCTCTATAAAACCTTTTTGAGTCATCAATAAATTTCTTATTTTGAACGTTTCCTTTATATTAATCTGCAAATCATCTTTTTTTTATTTTGCTTATGCTGACATTTTTCATTTATTATTTGTGATAGGGCATGATAGCTCCTGATCTGTTCTGTTACAGCACATTGCATTTATCACATATATCTGAGTATTTTTGTTGATCTATTCCCCTTTCTACACTCTTCTAACAGTGACATGGATTGTCTTAATTGCTTTACAGTTTTCTCTATTCAATCCTTCCATGATGTCATTTGATTTCTACCCTTCTTTTCCCTTACTGCCCTGTGTTTTTGTGGTAAGATTTTATCTGTTATTAATATAGCTGCACAGTAATATATCCTACTTACTTTTGTTGCACTTGAATTGGGTTAGGGAAGAACTCTGCTTCACATGGATGGGGAACTTATTCCATAGACAGGGTAGTCTCTGGGGTATATACCTATCTCTCCAGATCCTATTTATATCACAGGTAAAGTTTAAGTTTTTATAACGGGTAATTCTGGTGCTGTCTGTTTTGTGGATATGCAAGAGGTCCATCAGAGTGGGGTCTGCCAATGCCTTGTATGCCAGGCATAGATCTCTCCTCAAAAGCCTGTAGGAGACAGAATACAGGGATAGGGTCTTGAGCAGGCCTGCATAGGACATTTTACTTACATTCAGTATTCTTTTAGTGAGGAACCTCTGTGGAAGTAACAGTTGTTGGATATGCCTGTTTAAGTGCATAACAAAGGGGACATTGTATTCAATGATAGGTCTAATGAATGCAGAATATATTGAACAATGACTTCTTTGGACTTCGGTGACATACCTTTGTTTATAAGTTGTGCAACACAGAATGATTCCCTCACCACTGTAGTCATGTGATGACCAAAGGCTAGATTATTATCTATGTGTGTTCCTAAGTCCCTGACTACTGGGTCAATTCTAAGGTATGTGTTGTCAATATGATAGTTACCAGGGATGGATGACTTCACAAAGGATACTATTATGCATTTATTGGCATTTAGTTTTAGTCCATTTGTTTGTCTGTATCAGCCCCTCCTGGAGAACATTTTTGTCAGTGTTAGATTCAATGACAGCTTCTAATTTGCAATCATCTGCAAATTTAGTCAGCCAGAGACCACTGACATTGGCCTTGACTTCTGAGAAGTAAATGCCAAAAAGGAGTGGTCCAAGGAATGAACCCTGAGGGATTCTGTTTGTGAGCGGCCTCTTTGTAGAGGTAGACTCCTCAATTCTAACTTCCTGGGTCCTGACTGTGATCCAGTTGGCTATCCACCAGGTGACATATGGGTTTGTACCTAACCTCTTGAGTTTATCAACAATGCCCAAGTGGGATTTTGTGTCAGATGCCTTGGCCAGGTCAAGGTTGGCAGTGTGAATGATTTTGCCCTCATCCATTGCTTTAGAGATGAACTCAATGAAGTCCACCAGGTTGAGTAGGCATGACCTGCCCTTGATGAAAACAAACTGGGTTGGGTCCATTGTCTGGAGGTTTACTGTGTCTCTATTGATCATCTCCATGATAATTCTTTCCATGGCTTTGGATATAAGACTAGTGAGACTTATGGGTCGGTAGTTTCCAGGGTCTGTAGATGGCTTGCCTTTGTGCAGAGGGATGACTGCTGCCTTTCTCCATTCATGAGGCACAAAGCCTGTTTGGAGGCTACAGTTAAATAGTAATTCCAGAGGCCCTGATAGGTCATGTTTTATGTTATTTAGAAGGCATCCTGGAATATTGTCTGGGCCCATTGATGCAGTGTTCTTGGTCTTAAGGACGGCATTAAGGCCCTGTTCCCTAGTGATAGTAGGGGAGTTATATTTGATGATATTTTCTGAGGGAAGGTTGAAGGGGGGAGAGGGGGGTAAAATTGGAGCTGAATTTATCAGCGAGGAGGTTTGCTATATCTTCTGGCTCAGTATAGGTGGCTCCATTTACAATACACAATTGTGTGCTGCATTTGAGATTAGGATATAGCTAAAGCATGCTTTGTGGTTGTTCTTGGTCTGGGAGGCCAAACTTATTTCAGAGTTGGCTTTGGTATACTTTATTTCTCCTCTGAGTTGTTTGTTTAGTTTGATGAGAGTACTTTTATCCTGCTGGGTGCTGCACCTCCTAATTTTTGCTATGATTTTCTTCCTCCTGTTATACAGCTGATTGATTTTTGTGATTCCATCAGGATGGCTGGAATTTTGAGTTAGTTCTGTTCTTCTTTCTGGTGGGTGCAGCTATTAACATGCATGTACAGGATTTCTGTGAACAGTTCTGTATAGGCAGAAGTGTTCTCAGGGTTTATGGAGGCCTGGTTCTGACTTAATAGCAAGAGGTTAGCCTTAGAATAGTTCCTGAATATTCCAGGTTTATCTGGGGATGCAAGTTTTATTTTTACTTCAAAGGAGACCATTTTGTGGTTTGACTAGGTCTACTTTGATTCACTGAAAACTCATTTCACTGAATTTCAAAACATTCACACCAAATTGCTGAAAGCTCAAATCACTGAAAACTCATTTCATTGAATCATATTTCACTGAATGTAAGTACTGTTGGGCACATAAAACATATATGCCCTTTTCCCCACTGTAGTGTGATCCTGGAGTTAGTATATATAGTTAGGGGGAGTGTGGGGGACACCCCCTACTGTAATGCCTTCCCTGGCAAGGTCAGACTACAAAATGGTCTCCTTTGAAGTAAAAATAAAACCTGGACCCCCAGCTGAACCTAATTTTGTTTTTCTATTAGCTTTCAGTGAAATGAGATTCATAAATATAAAAGCTAAGTAGGTGGGGGGGGGCTAACACCCCCATCACCCCCCCCCCAATGTGGGGGATGTGCACCCCCACCCCACCCCTAACTATATATACTAACTCCAGGATTGCACTACAGTGGGGGAAAGGGCATATACATTTTATTTGCCCAACAGTACTTACATTCAGTGAAATTAGTTTTCAGTGATTTGAGCTTTCAGTGATTTTTTGAGGGTGAATTGAAATTCGCTGAAATGAGCAGTAGGGGGTGTGCAGCCATCTCCTATATTAGTGAGGACCAGATCTAGTATGGTTGCACCCTTGGTTGGTCCAGGGAGTTTGTGATTACAAAATCCAGGAATCTCTGTGCATGTACATCTGGTGTGGTGTAGGTTTCCCAGTTAATAGTGGGGTAATTAAAGTCACTGAAGAATATGGTATTGGGTTGGATGGTTAGTGTTTCTAATAAGTTTAAATACATGGTATGGGTTTCCTAGGTCATAGAGGGGGACCTATAGCTTACAAGGAAGTGGTATTTGAGTTTACCTATGCCGATTTGAACACGAAGCAGCCCAAGTACATTGTCTTGTTTGGCTAGCCTTGAAGTATATTTACTTTTGAAGTAAATAGAGACACCTCCACCTTTAGTCCCTGTCTGTGAAGTAGCTGGCCTAAATGTGGTAAAGGCATTATAACCTTGCACTGTTGATGTGCTTTCTATGGCTTTACACCATGTCTCAGTGATTGTACAGATGTTAGCATTCTCTGCATATGAACAAAAGATGATTGACTTTAATAATTGACTTAGTTTCTGGTGTCATTCTAAGGGGGTGCAATATTTATCAGTATGGAAGGAGATGGCCAACTAACCATGCTGCTTTGTCAAGGATGGTCTGCGCCTCTCCCCTCTAGGCTTTCGAATATTAGCTAAAACAGTGTCTTTCCCCATAGTGCCTTTTTTAGGCAATGCCAAACTAAAAGTACTTCTGACATAGCAAATCAAAACCAAGAAAATCTAAAGGTATTACTGCTCAATGCTAGGAGCCTAAACAAAAAACTCCACTCCCTGGAAGTTCTCTTTACCCTAGAGAATGCTGATGTCTGTGTGGTCTCAGAGATGTGGTTTAAAGCTGCGGAGAGCGCACCAACATTGCAGGGTTATAATGCCTTCCACACATTTAGACCAGCTACTTCACAGGCAGGGACTAAAGGTGGAGGTGTCTCTAGTTACATCAGAAATAAATATACTTCAAAGCTGGTCAAACAGGACAATGTACTTGAGCTGCTCCATGTTCAAATCACCATAGGTAAAATCCAATACCACTTCCATACAATCTATAAGGCCCCCTCTATGACCCAGGAAACCCATACCATGTATTTAAACTTACTAACCATCCAACCTAATACCATATTCATGGGTGACTTTAATTACCCCACTATTAACTGGGAATCCTATATAACATCAAACGTACATGCACAGAAATTACTGGATTTTATAAACACAAACTTCCTAAACAAGATAGTCAATACACCAACCAGTGGTACAACCATACTAGATCTGGTCCTCACTAATATGGGAGAGTGCTGCACACCCCCTACTGTAATGCCTTCCCTGGCAAGGTCAGACTACAAAATGGTCTCCTTTGAAGTAAAAATAAAACATGGACCCCCAGCTGAACCAGGAATATTCAGGAACTATTCTAAGCCTAACCTCCTGCTATTAAGTGAGAACCTGGCAAAATGTCAAGCCCCTATAAACCCTGAGAAAACATCTGCCTATGCAAAACTGTTCACAGACACCCTGTACAAGCATGTTAATAGCTGTATAGAGGCAGCTGTACCCACCAGGAAGAAGTACAGAACTAACTCAAAAAACAAGCCACCCTGGTGGAATCACAAAATCAATTGGATGTATAACAGGAGAAAGAAATTCATGGCAAAAATTAGGTGGTGCAGCACCCAGCAGGATAAAAACATTTTCATTAAACTAAACAAAACTCCAAGGACAAATAAAGTCTACCAAAGCCAAATCTGAGGTAAGTTAACCCTCCCAGGCCAAGGGCAACCATAAAGCATTCTTTAGGTAAATCCACAACCTCAAAAGCAATACACACTTGTGTGCAAAGCTCACTGTAAATGGAGCCACCTATACTGAACCAGAAGATACAGCAAACCTACTGGTTGATAAATTCAGCTCCAACTTTACTCCTTACTGCCTCTCAACCTTCCCTCAGGAAATATCATCAAATATAACTCCCCTATTATCACTAGGGAACAGGTCCTTAATGTTCTCTCTAAGACCAAGAACACTGCATCAATGGGCCCAGGATGCCTTCTAAATAGCATAAAACATGACCTACCAGGACCTCTGGAATTACTATTTAACTGTAGCCTCCAAACAGGCTTCATGCCTCATGAATGGAGAAAGGCAACAATCATCCCTCTGCACAAAGGTGGGCCATCTGCAGACCCTGGAAACTACAGACCTATAAATCTCACTAGTCTTATATGTAAAGCCATGGAAAGAGTTATCATGGAGATGATCAACAGAGATATAGCATACCTCCAGACACTGGACCCAATCCAGTTTGGTTTTGTAAAGGGCAGATCATGCTTACTTAACCTGGCAGACTTATTTGAGAAGGTCACCAAAGCTATGGATGAGGGAAAAATCATTCACACTGCCTACCTTGACCTGGCCAAGGCATTTGACACAATACCTCACATGGGCATTGTTGACAAACTCAAGAGGTTAGGTACAAACTCATATGTTACCCAGTGGATAGATGACGAATTGGGGAGTCCACCTCTACAAAGAGGACAGTCACAAGTGGAGTCCCTCAGGTATCAGTCTTTGGACCACTCCTTTTTGGCATTTACTTCATGGAAGGCAAGGCCAATGTCAGTGGTCTCTGGCTGACTAAATTTGCAGATGACTGCAAATTAGGAGCTGTCATTAAATCTCACACTGACACAAATGTTCTCCAGGAGGTGCTGACACAGACAAACAACTGGTGTCATGGACTAAAACTAAATGCCAAGAAATGCATAACAGTATCCTTTGGGAAGCCATCCATCTCTGGTAACTATCATATTGACAATACACCCCTTAGAGTTGACCCAGTAGTTGGGGACTTAGGGACACAAACAGATAGTAATCTAGCCTTTGATCATCATGTGTCTACAGTGGTGAGGAAATCATTCTATGTTGTGCAACTTATAAACAAATGTATGACATCTAAGTCCAAGGAAGTCATTGTTCCACTGTATTCAGCATTTATCAGACCTATCATTGGGTACAATGCTCCCTTTGGTATGTACCTAACCAGGCATATCCAACAACTGGAATGTCCACAGAGGTTCCTCACTGAAAGAATACAGGGCATAAGTAATATGTCCTCTGCAGACCACCTCAAGGCCTTAGCCATGTATTCTCTCTCCTACAGGCTTTTGAGGGGAGATCTATGCCTGGCATACAGGGCATTGTCAGACCCCACTCTGATGGACCTCCTGCATAGCCACAAAACAAACAGTAACAGAATTACCCATTCTAAAGACTTAAACCTTGCCTGTGATATAAATAGGACATGCTGGAGAGATAGGTATGTATCCCAGAGACTAAGCTGTCTGTGGAACAGGCTCCCCATCCATGTGAAGCAGAGTTCCTCCCTAATCCAATTGAAGTGCAAGTTGGACAATTGGATGGGAAACTGGAAATTGATCCCTGGTTTGGCACCTATGTCACTGATGCAAATAGGTAACCTGTAAATGGTTAGTCTCCAAGGCCCATGCTTTATCAAGGGTATCAGAGCTCATCAGAGATTTGGGATGCAAGGCTAGGCCTAAAAAGGCTCTTGTGGTCATTAGCCTAGTAAACACCTATGAACCTATAGCAATAAGAATCAATTAAAGAAGGTTAGAAAGGATTGGGAAAAGAGATTGGGTTAGCAATTCACAAAAAATAATGGGGGATATATGTATATCTCCCAAATATGCAAAAAAGTCTAGAAGATTTAGGATCTTTGCTTGGAAGTGTTTACATAGGTACTTTTATGCTCCCAAGTAGATTCCAAATAATTTTTTCCTCAGGTAGACAGCAAATGTTGGAGGTGTGATGGGGAAAAAAGAGGTAATTGGGACCATATTTTCTGAGCATATTTTCTGGGAGCATAATGAGCTGGCAGACTACTCTGTCAGAGACAGAATCCAACTAGATAACAATAACCTGGATAAGCTGACAGTTGGAATTACTGCTCGTACACAAGGATGCAGGAAATATTTTATTGTATATCCACACGAACACAAGTTGATGAATGGTTTAGCGCTTTCAACTGTATATCACAGTCTTCCTCAGAACAAATCATGTATAAATCTCATCCTTTTTATACTCATCTAAATTGAATAATTAATTGAAAAAAACGCCAAAAACTTTAAAGGCATACATTCCAAGGACATATTGCTTATCTAACACAGATCCCTTTTACTAATAAAAACAGAATAAAATCAGAATAAAAACATATAATGAATATACATACACACAATTTACTAAATTATGATGCCAAAGCTATTAATGCAGAGATTACTTATGCAAAAAAATGCATGTGCACGAAATGCTTGTGTAAATAGTGCTAATACAAAAATCATAATAGTAAAAGTGATAATAATGAACTACTTATTATTGTCTGAATGCACTGCACTAAATATGAATATTCACATAATGATGATGACCATCTATAAACTAATATACAATTAATATAAAGTTGATTAATGACCATGAAAATACACGTACACCAATAGACATTATTCCCACCGTTAAAAATACATTATAAAAGGGCTAAAAATGGTGTGATACTAATAAAGTCATTTAAACCTGGCCTTCTGGTGGAGTCTGTCAAAATTTGCCATATACTTTCACTTTGTGCCAGCATCATTTTCCAATTCCCTCCAAACGGTGTGTTGTAAATCTGATCTACAATTGCAAATATAAAACTATGGTCATTCCCTTTCTCTACCATATGTCTATATAAAGCATTTTTTGTATCACATTTTTGTATTTTATAGTAGTGTTCGTACATCCGTTTTTTCAGCTGTCTTTCCGTTTTTCCAATATAGTGTGCATTACATTTTATACATACAGCTACATATACTATCTGTTTAGTATTGCAGTTACCCGTCCTACACTTAATAATAGTGCGATTAATATCATCTAATCTAATTGTCTTGGCTGTATTGATATACCTACACTGTTTGCATCTTCCACACTTAGTAGTTCCATTATATCCATCATCTTTTTCCTTTACATGGCTGGCTCTCTCAAGCATTTGCTTCAAGTTGGGAGCTGTCTTATAAACACATTTAGGAAATTTACCTAATATTTGTTCTGTGTCCATTGATGCTATTACTTCCCAGTTTCTTTCAAGAATTTCTCTGATTAGATGGGTTTGGGGTGTATACATCAATACACATGCTCGTCCACAAAAATCCTTTTCCTTCTCTATCTTTTTGTCCATGCTATAACAACCTAATAATGGTAAGTATTTGTGACCCCACTCCCTCTGTACATCTTTAATCACATCTTGGATCATATTATCTGGATAGTCCTGACTTAAGAATAAACTTTTTATAACCCTAAGCTCAGTCTCCATAATATCCTTTGTGGATGACATCCTTGCAGCTCGAATGCATTGCCCTTTTACCACATTTTTGAAGACATATGGGGGATGGTTGCTGGTATAATGAATGTAATCATTCGAAAATGTTGGTTTTCTATACACTTTTGATATAAAACCATCATCGTTATGACTGAGTAATATATCCAAATATGGAATTTCTGTATGACTGTAATTATGTGTAAATTTCAGAAATTCTGTGGTGTTGTTAAAAAGTCCATAAATTCATTTAATCTATCCACCGATGCATTCCATAATATGAATATATCGTCCAGGTATCTGGCATAGTATACTATGTTAGTAAAAAATTCACTTTTAAATACGTATTCTGACTCTCATTCAAGCATAACCAAGTTCGCGAAAATGGGAGCACAGGCTGCTCCCATTGCCACTCCCTTGGTTTGTCTGAAGTACTCCCCCTGGAATACTATATAATTATGGTCCAATACTAAACCCATCATATCACATATTAGATTTATCTTGTCCCAAGAAAAACCTGAATATTTTCTCAAACTACTAGCAAAAAACTCCAGACCTTCATCTTTTGGGATGCTTGAAAACAAATCCTTGACGTCTATGGTAAGGTATATTACATTGGGATGCCATTTGTCCCTAGTTAATTCACCCAGAAATTTCCAAGAATCTTTCATGATATGAGGAATGTTACTATATATGTTTTTCAACCATCTATCAATAAGTTTCCCTATATTGAAAGTTTTAGATCTGGAGCCTGAAACAATGGGTCAAAAAGGTGGATTTTCCATGGATTTGTGTACCTTGGGAATTCCTACCATTTTCGCTAATGCCGGATGGTCTGTTTTTAAAAAAGAATACGTATCATTAGATATCCTATTGTCTATCAAGTACTCTTCTATGCTTAAATCTATTCTCTTGTGGCCAATATTAATTTGATTAATAGATATATTTTCATAGTTGCCAGACTCATACAGGAGGTTATGGATGCCTTCATTATACTCGTTGGTGTAAAAAATTACTGCCCCACCACCCTTATCAGGCTTCATAATTCTTATATCTTTATTACACATATACTTAGACAAACATTCTCTCTCTTTTAATGAGAGATTATCTTTAACACTGAATGGAGTGTTCCTATCCTTCCTTAAATTATTCTGTGTCCAGTATATGTCATTGCATACCATTTTTTCATAATTCAATACATGTGGGTTTGCCACAGGAATATACGTACTTTTCTTCATGAGATCCGTGCCAGCTACACCAATATTCCTCCCCTTTTTAGAGCCATTTTTGTCAAACTGTAATGCTAAGTTGAGTTTTCTGCAAAACATCTTAACTTCCTTAATGTTGTCAACTAAGTTTAGTCCTCTCATGGGGATGAATTTCATTCCCTTGCTCAAAAGTTTGACAAAATCGGTATCTACCTCTACCTCTGTATAATTAAACACTTTGAACCCATCATGAATAATTATATTAGGTCGTAGGTTGATAGTACAAATTTCTTGGGGGGCTATAACTTCAATATTAGTAATATTATTATCCATGGAAAGACAGCTGAAAAAACGGATGTACGAACACTACTATAAAATACAAAAATGTGATACAAAAAATGCTTTATATAGACATATGGTAGAGAAAGGGAATGACCATAGTTTTATATTTGCAATTGTAGATCAGATTTACAACACACCGTTTGGAAGGAATTGGAAAATGATGCTGGCACAAAGTGAAAGTATATGGCAAATTTTGACAGACTCCACCAGAAGGCCAGGTTTAAATGACTTTATTAGTATCAAACCGTTTTTAGCCCTTTTATAATGTATTTTTAACGGTGGGAATAATGTCTATTGGTGTACGTGTATTTTCATGGTCATTAATCAACTTTATATTAATTGTATATTAGTTTATAGATGGTCATCATCATTATGTGAATATTCATATTTAGTGCAGTGCATTCAGACAATAATAAGTAGTTCATTATTATCACTTTTACTATTATGATTTTTGTATTAGCACTATTTACACAAGCATTTCGTGCACATGCATTTTTTTGCATAAATAATCTCTGCATTAATAGCTTTGGCATCATAATTTAGTAAATTGTGTGTATGTATATTCATTATATGTTTTTATTCTGATTTTATTCTGTTTTTATTAGTAAAAGGGATCTGTGTTAGATAAGCAGTATGTCCTTGGAATGTATGCCTTTAAAGTTTTTGGCGTTTTTTTCAATTAATTATTCAATTTAGATGAGTATAAAAAGGATGAGATTTATACATGATTTGTTCTGAGGAAGACTGTGATATACAGTTGAAAGCGCTAAACCATTCATCAACTTGTGTTCGTGTGGATATACAATAAAATATTTCCTGCATCCTTGTGTACGAGCAGTAATTCCAACTGTCAGCTTATCCAGGTTATTGTACTCTGTCAGAGAGCAAATTGGCATAACTAAGGAAAACATTTTTTTTACCTATGATATAGAATTGGAATTAAAAAATGGAAATCATACTCTAAACCAGCTGTACTAGAAGTAGTGACTATAGTAACAGAGATAGCAAACTGGAAGTGGGAACTTTAGAAATGGGTAGGAACAAATTACATATAAAAATGGGATTTGTGGGAACAACGCATGCAGAGGAGGAATGAGGTTTAAAAGAAGGCAGGATTTGAATGAACTATATAACGTTTGACTGACAATAACTGAATAGCACAAATGCCCAGAGATTCCTTGATTTCATCAATGCAAATGCCATGGACCAGCTGGTCAACACCCCCACAAGAGGTGAAAATATCTTGGACTTGGTATTAACTCACATGAGTAACCACTGCAGCAACCCTACAGTGTCATCCTCCCTGGTAAGATCCAACCATAAAGCGGTCAGTTTAGAAGTCACCATCTCCCCCGACCCCCGTAGCTAGGGTCAAACAAAAAAACTTCTCCAAAGCTGATTACAACCATCTGAGGGTAGGTATAAACAGCTTAACAGCCCCCCTCCCCTCCATAGGAACTGGCACATATGTCCAAACCTACACCAAAGTACTATATGAGCATTTATATAGCTGCATGGAATCAGGAATACCCAACAGGACAAAATCATCCTTTTTAATGAAGAGTAATCCCCTCTGGTGGGCATCTGCAATAAATAAACTCTATAATAAAAGGAAAAAATTGTGGTCCAAGACCAAGAAGGAGCAGGTGTCTAATTGGAAGCAATCTATCCAAGCAAGCAAATAAGTGCACTAGTGAAATCCTCCAAAGCAAACTTCAAGTCCAAACTGACCACATCTACTAAGTCATAAGGACTTCTTTACATATGTCCACATTCTCAAAGGAAGCACCCATAACTGCTCAGAACTGGTGGTCAAGGACACCATATATGCAAATGCCATACATATAGCCAACCTGCTGGGAAACAGAGTAATTGAAAACTTCACCCCATCTGTCTCTCATCAGTAAATTAGGACTTCCCCAGCACCTGCCCCCTACCCCTCCCATTATCTCTAGGAAGTAAGTCATCACTGCCCTTTCAAAGGCAAAAAATACAACCTCCATGGGACCTGATAACATCCCAGGGTGCATCCTACATGAACTCATGCAAGAACTTGCAGCACCATTCAGTACCCTATTCAACAAAAGCCTAAGTATCGGCTTCATCCCAGCTGAGTGGAGGACAGCCACTGTCATCCCTTTGCACAGAAGTGGAGCATCCACCAATCCAGGATTATAGACCCATCAGCTTAACTACCCTGATCTGCAAGGCCATGGAGCGGATTATCATGGATCTCATTAACAAGAACATTGGTAACCTCCAAACACTCAGTCCCACAAGTTTGGTTTCATCAAGGGGAGGTCATGCCTGTTAAATTTTGTCAACTTTTTTGAGACAGTCATCAAAGCCATGGATGAGGGGAAGGCAATGCACACTACCTACCTTGACCTGGCCAAAGCCTTCAATACTGTTCCCCACTTGGGTATAATAGATAAACTCTCTCAACTAGGCATCAATCCATATGTTATCAGATGGGTAGCAAACTGGCTCGCTGATAGAACCCACCTAGTCAAAATAATGGAAGCCACCTCAAGCAGTAGATCTTGGGCTACGGCTGCTAAGTTTGCAGATGACTAAAAACTGGGCCCTGTCATCAATTTCCCTAGTGATGTGGACATCCTCCAAGAGGGTCTCACCCAAACAAATGACTGATGCCAGAAACATGGCCTCAAATTGAATGCCAAAAAATGCATCATCATCCCCTTAGGGGAGAGTGACATCCCCACAATTTATCACATTAATAACAAGGTTCCAAGTACGCAATCAGTTGTGAGGGACTTGGGCACCCAGGTTGATAGCAAATTGACTTTTGACCACCATATTGCCTCCATTGTACAGAAAGCTTATTACATGGTCCACCTCATTAATAAGGGTATCTCATCCAGGGACAAGGTGGTTATAATATCCCTGTATTCTTCCCTTATAAGACCCATTATAGAGTACAATGTCCCTTTCAGTATGTACCTCACTAAGCACAGGCAGCTGCTGGAGAGACCACAAAGATTTCTCGCCAGGAGAATCCAGGGCCTCAAACATCTTTTTTTGTTGTGTCTTCCGGCTTTTTCCCAGTTAGGGGTTGCCACAGCGGAACTCTGGTCTGCTAATGCTTGGCAGTAGATTTTTAAGTGCCGAGTTGCCAGCTCTGATGCACAACCTTCAACGAAGGTACGCCCATTCACGCATGTTTCCACACAAAAGATGCTCTAGCTGAGAATCAAACAGGACATCTTACTGTGAGGCAACAACACTACCACAGCACCACCAATGCACAGATAAGATAAAGGCCCTACCCCTCTTCTCAGTCTCATACAGACTTCTCAGAGGTGACCTCTGCCTGGCATACAAAGCAATCTCAGGCCCCGCCTTGATGGGACTGCTGCATGTCCGCCAGTCAAGCTCCACTCGAGTAACCCACACACACAACTTCAACTTGGTCTGTGACATCAATAGGACCTGTTGGTGAGACAGATTTGTGCCCAGAGACTCCCCCCTTCTGAGGAATAGATTCTCTTCACATCAAGCAAAGTACCTCATTAACCCTTTTTAAGTGCAGCCTGGATAACTGGATGAGGAACAGAAAAGACACCCCTGGAATTCTACCTGTGTCCCTCCTGGACAGGGACATTTGGTGTTGACATGTTAAAACATGGAGTAAATTCTTGGCTAGGCTTATAAGGGCCTCAGAGCCTATAGCCTAGTAACATCCTATGATCCTGTGTATAATGCTTGCAACTAAAATGATGTAAATATGGTTTGCGATGTACACTTTTTGCAACTAAAATTATGTCAGTATGGTTTTTCATTTATATAAATGTATGATTGCCTGATTGCCATGATCATTTAATAAAGATGTTTCTTGTTTAAAAAAAAAATAAAAGCTCAGGATGTATAAACAGTAGGCAAGTATCTTTTGGTTTTGTAAGCAGAAAAGATGGCATTTCAGACAAAATGTCTTGTATTTCAGCTGTATGGCTGAGCTAAGAATTAAGGCTATTTGAGCAATACTTAAACTTTTGTTTTTTTTTAAAAGGAAGGGTGTTTTAGAGAGAAAGTCTTGTATTTTATATGTTTGACTGATAAGAACTAAGGATATGTGAACAGTAGTCAGGCTTCTTTTGTTTTTCTTTTTATAGCAGAAAAAGGACCGTGTTTTACAGAAATCTTGCATTTTAAATTTATCTCTGAGCTATGAACTCAGAATGTGTAAGCAGTAATCAAGCTTCTTTCATGTTTACTTTTTTTGTTAGTAAAACAACCAAATGACAGGCTAGGAAACAAAACCAACGTAATAAAATAAAAAAAGTTTATTATAAATATGAAGCGCTTTTCGTCGCCCACAATGAGGCAACTTCTTCAGATAACAAATTATTCCAGCACCACCATTTTTATAATTAGTTTACTTTTTTTTGTTAGGACAAATTAAGGTGTTATAGAGAGAAAGGCTTGTATTTTTAGCTGTGTGACCAGGGTTGCCAGATTTCCGACTGGCCAGGTAGGGACTAAAAAAAAAAAAAGGTCTTTCACTATAAGTGAAGAAAAAAGTCTTCCATGTCTTTAATGCAGAACATCAATCAGAGTTCCGCATTAAACAGAAGTAGCTCTGTGTGTTTATTTTTTATTTGATTGGCCCGGGCCAATCAAAAATAAATAAACACAGAGCTACTTCTGTTTAATGCGAAACATTGCAGTTCCACATTAGACAGAAGTAGCTCTGTTTTGCGATGTTTTGATTGGCCCGTATACCAGTATACAGGCCAATCAAAAATCTCTAAACACAGAGCTACTTCTGTTTAATGAGGAACATCGCAGTTCCGCATTAAACAGGAGTAGCTCTGTTTTGCGATGTTTTGATTGGCCCATATACCGGTATACGGGCCAATCAAAAATCGCTAAACACTGAGCTACTTCTGTTTAATGCGGAACATCGCAGTTCCGCATTAAACAGAAGTAGCTCTGTTTTGCGATGTTTTGATTGGCCCATATACCGGCATACGGGCCAATCAAAAATCGTTAAACATGGAGCTTCTTGTGTTTAATGCGGAACTTCCACATTAAACACAAGAAGCTCCGTGTTTAGCGATTTTTGATTGGCCCGTATGCTGGTATATGGGCCAATCAAAAAAAAAAAAAAAAAGCAAAGCGGAGGCTGCCTGGGATTTAAACCGGCAGTGTGGATCTCGGGATCAGGCTGCTGATCTCAGGACAGTCCCGCCCAAAAAGGAACATCTGGCAACCCTGTTTGTGACTGAGCTAAGAGCTCATCATGTAAGCAGCAGTCAAGTTTCTTTTGTTTTTGTTTTCAATAGAAAAGAGTCTTTCAGAGAGAAGGTCTTATATTTTAGCTGTCTTATTGAGCTAAGAGCTCATGATGTGTGAGCAGTTGTCAAGTTTTATTTGTTTGTGCTTTTTGTTACCAGAAAGGAGGGTGGGCTAATGAGAAAGTTTTGTGTTTTAGCTTTGTAACTGAGCTATGAACTAATGAGGTGTGAGGAGTAGTCAAGCTTCTTTTGTTTTTGTTTTCTGTTAGCAGAAAGGAGAGTGTTTCAGAATGTCTTGTATTTTAGCTGTGTGAATGAGGTAAGAACTCAGAATTTGTGAGCAGTAATCAATCTTCTTTTGTTTTTGCTTTTTTTGGTAACAGAACAGAGGGTATTTCAGAGAGAAAGTCTTTTATTTTAGCCATGTGAATGAGTTAAGAACTCTAGATGTGTCAGCAGTAGTCATACTTGTTTTATTGTTATAGTTTGTTGGAAAAAGGGAGGGTGTTTTAGAAAGAAAGTGTATTTTAGATGTGCGACTGAGCTAAAAACTCAGAATGTGTTAGCAGTAGCCTTGCTTCTTTTGTTTTTTTTTTTTTGTTAGCAGAAAGGAGGGTGTATCAGAGGGAAAGTTTATTTTAGCAGTGAGACTGAGCTAAGAATTGACAATATGTGAGCAGTAGTCACAGTTTTTGTTTTTTATAAGCAGAAAGGAGGGTGTTTTACACAGAACATTTTACATTTAAATAGTAGTCAAATTTCTTCTGCTTTTTTCTGTTTTCCGAGAGGAGTGTGTTTTCAAGAGAAAGTCTTATAAATTAGCTGTGTGACTGAGCAAAATACTCTTGATGCGTGAGCAGTAGTCTAGATACTTTTCATTTTTGTTAGCAGAAAAGATAGTGTTTCAGAGAGAAAGTCTTGCATTTTAACTGTGTCACTGAGTGTAAGATTAGGTTTTACTTAATGTATTTTGTTAGATATAAATATAGTGTTCTCTTTGCATAGGCCTAGAAATGTGGCCATATTAAAGTAAACATATATCTTCATTTTACATAGTAAGGAATGTTTCAGTAACATTCAGTCAATAGTACTATAATAATAGAATGTGCTAATAGAATCTGCATTACATTAAGTACAAGTAGGGTTGGAAACCAAGGTTAAAGAGGCATTTAGCAATTTACAGGGTTTTGGTATTATTAAGAGATACTTCAGACACAGTTAGTCCATTGGTTTGATTGGACTGATAAGCAGAAAGACATTGCAGTGCAGTCCACAGAAGTTTGGTACAGACACTCAAGAGTGAGTGGAGAAGTCAGGTCAGATATCTAGCATTCTAGAATATTAATTATTATTCAGGAAGAAAAGAATAATTCTGAGTATAATGAGTGCAAAAGTTACAGACTTTATAATGCAGTCAGTTTCAGTGTATCAGTACTGTTATTGGAGACAGATGTGACATTCTGAATCAGAAATGACAGTCAAGTTAATTTGCAGAATAAATGGTTTACAGATACAGATCAGGCAAATATATTTTTTGTGTTGTTGTTGTTCTGTTTAGTAGAAATTAAGACGCGTAAATTATGGTAGTAAAGTGCTACAATGTGTGAATAGCATCTTGATACAGAGAAATAACAGCATTTACAGATATTAAATGATGTTTTGCTAGTTTGACAGAATGCAGAATTTAAATTCACTGCTAATTTTTTAAATGTGACAGTACAGCCAAAAGATCAGATCAGCCACAGGTTCAAATTTCATGTCAGGAGAAGAACATAATGTAATTTTACTATATGAAAAACTTCATGTACTTGTAAAGGTCAAACAAGTAAAGTTTCAGAATCAAATCAGTTCAGTTCTAGTAATAAATGTATATATGCAAATGGTTCATGATTTTATATATTTCATCCAGAAATTGCAGTTTGCCAGAGAGCACCAGAGCTATCAGATTACAGGCTAGTTCAGTGAGTTGAATTAAAGACAGTATTGTATGCAATAAAAGAGTATGGTAAAGATCAGTTAAATATTATTAGTGACAGTTTTATGCAGTAACAGTTCTTACTATATATCCAAGAAAACTATAGACAGTAATGATAAATCCTTGCAGCATTCAGTATTACTGTAAGAGATAAATGTCAGCTAAAAGAACAGCTACATGTAAGGCAGTGGGTGGAGACCAGCACACTGAAGAAATTATTTTGTAAATTATGAGTTGAGGTTCACAAAGTAAACATAGAAAATTCAAGAGTTAAGATTAATTTTATAAAGATGCAGAAATGCAGAAAATGATGAAAAATTAGTTTAGTGCCAGATTACTTTTTTAGTTTCATATAATTTTACTAGAGGGAAAACAGTGTCACTGAGGTTTTTATTTGATTTAATAATGAAGTTACAGCCTTTCCATTTCACTGTAGTACATTATCAGTTCAGTTACAGAGTCCGGACAACAAGCAATTCTATCAGTTTATTATTGTTAAAGCTGCAAGTGTTATTTTTAAGGACCTGATACTCCTTTTTTGTGCTTTGCAGATATTTCAACAAAAAGACACACTGTCAGTTTTGAACTGAAGACTTTCCAGTTTGATATTCCAGAATGCATGTTTTTCAATACAGTCAGGAAAAATCATTACATCGGCCACTCAGACTTGCACCACAGATTGTGGGGGAAGGGAGTTGCAGACATATCAATGGATCCTTGGACATTAAGGTGGCTCTTCCAATACCTCAGCAGTCACTGGGAAAATGCAGATTAAGGCCCAAACTTGGCAAGAGCTGTGGTGCACAAGTCAAGTATCAACAGAAAAGACCACCAAAGCCAGAAGTAAAGATTACTGTTTTTTCTTGGTTTACCATCAAAATTTCGAAAGTAAAATAATTTGTGATCAAAAGAATGAACAAAAATTCTGAAAACAAAAATAACTTTTAGCCTAAATATCGAATGACAGTAACATGACAAATGACATTCAACATACCAGATTTCTGGTTTCGAAAGTCAGTATGTCCTTTGTTTGGCTGCATGCTGTACTAGCCACATACCTCCCCAACATAATGTGTCTATCTGAAACATGGCTCCGGCCATCAACCAAAGACAATGAGATCCTGCCTCCTGGTTACAATATACTTAGGGCAGATAGAGTAAAGAAAAGAGGAGGTGGAATAGCCGTCTTATATAATAGCACACTTAACATCATAACTAACCCTATACAACCACCCCAGGTCTCTAACGCTGAAATACTAGCTCTAAAAATTCTACTAAATAATCATAAGGGCATTAACCTAATTGTCACCTATATTCCCCCTGGGAACAATGTAGAAACACTAGAGGTCATTCTACATTGGATAGCCATCAACTACCCTCAAGAAACCATTGTCCTGGGTGATGTTAATATTGACTGGAACCAATGCACAGCACAGTCCAACCCCATCCCTGTTAACCTACATGGATTCTCTCAGATAATATCATCTACCACACGTACAGGTAACAATAACCAAAAAGAGAGTATACTAGACTGGATACTCACCAACAGTCATCCCCAGAACTATATGTCTGGAATTCTCCCTAATGATCTTAGTGATCACCTGCTCACATACATCATGAAAGACAAAATTAATTGTACAAGCTTACCTATTTATAGGACAAAACTAAAGTTCCTTCCCCTTGATGAGGCAGTGTCATCATTTAACAATTCATTCCTTACTATACTTGACTCGCATGCCCCTAAACGCTCAATAAGAATTAAAACTCAACTAGCATCCTGGCTAACAACAGACACCAAAACCAAAATAACAACTAGAGACAAAGCGTGGGATAAATGGTGCACTACCAGACTACCCCTAGATCGTATCAAATTCCAACAACTTAGAAATGAGACTAAAAAAGCCATCATACTAGATAAGAAAAATTACTTCTACAATCTGCAACATAAACATCAGAATAACCCTCAAAAGTACTGGGCAGGTATAAATAAACTTCTCCAACCAGGCAAATCCACTACTCCGACCCCAAGAACATTATCTGACAAGAGCCAAGAAGATATAGCCAATTCATTCAATACTTTCTTCACAGAAACCATCCAGTCATTAGCTAACCAACTTTCTCCTCCCCACACTTCTGTAAACACTATACCCGACTCACCACTCTCTTTTAACTTCCAGCCAGTGTTCACATCCTTTATCAGATCCCTTTTGAAAAAACTGAAGCCAACCACCCTTTCAGCCGATCTTCTGCCGGCTGAATACCTGCAAATTACTGCAGATGTCGTAGCCTACCCTATCTCAATCCTAATTAACAGAACCATAACCGAGGCCTCAATCCCCTCAATTTGGAAAATATCCTATGTTATTCCACTCCACAAAGGAGGTTCATCCACAGAACTATCCAACTATAGACCTATAGCCATACTATCACCACTTGCCAAAATTATGGAAAAGTGCATGCACAACCAACTAATGCTCTATCTAACCCAAAATAAACTACTCACAGACTCTCAACATGGATTCAGACCCCATCATAGTACAACCACTGCCCTCCTCTCTTTTACTGAAAACATTAATCTTAACCGGATTAATAAAAAAATATCCTCCGCTCTCTCCTGGACCTATCGAAAGCCTTCAATATGGTAAACCATCAGTTACTTCTATATACTTTAAAAACCCTGTATCTAGATACTCCAGCCCTTGACTGGTTTCAAGCTTACCTCACTGGGAGACAACAAGCAGTAATGTGGCAAAACAAGCTCTCCTGCCTACTACCAAATACCATAGGAGTTCCTCAAGGTTCCATATTAGGACCTCTCCTCTTTTCAGTCTTCATAAATGACATCCAAACAGTCATCCCTGAAGCCACCTGCATTCAATATGCAGATGACTCGACTATAATATGTTCCAATGCCTCTCTTGCAAATCTACTAACTACCACCCAACATAGCTTCACCAAAGTCGAAAACTGGCTTGCCAACCATCTCCTGATCTTAAATCCAAACAAAACCAAGTTACTTCTCTTCTACCCAACCAATAGATCTCCGACTGAAAACTTCACTATAAAATCCAATAATGGGACCATCATCTCCCCAGACACCTATATAAAGCTATTAGGAGTAAACATTGACAATAAACTCAGATTTGATATATATATATATCAACCAAGCCATTAAGTCAGTCAACAAGAAACTTGGGACCCTATATAGAATTAAAGCCTTCCTTACCCCGAATGCCAGGGCAGCCACAGCCCATTCACACCTTCTCTCTACCCTACTATATGCCTCTCCTGTCCTCACTCACCTTAACAAATCTGATCTGGCCAAGCTCTCATCCTGCTATAATCACATTGCCAGGTTCGTTACAGGCCTACCCTACAGAACACACCACTGTACTAACCTGAAAAAGCTTGGATGGATAGAATTCCCACACCTTCTTCACCAGTCCCAACTCATAGAGGCCTTCAAAATCCTTAAACAACCTGAGAATACCCCAGCACTAAAAACTTAATGACTCCCTACTCCAATCTAAGCTGCCTTCGCTCAGCAAACAGACTCCTTGTCCAAACAACTAAATCTCTCAACCTAGGTGGTGACGCTATTTGCCAACACCACTGGTAAAATATGAAACTCTCTCCCAAATAACATCACGCTTGCAACTTCTCTAAGTCAATTCAAAAATAGTCTAAAACTCCACTTCAAGTCACACTGGCTATGTCCTTGCTCAAACCCAGACTAGCTCTGTGCCATTAACTAAAACATAAACAACTAGCTAAGATGATAAGTACTTTGTATACTGTGATAAAGAAATATGTATTCTGTCTAACTCTATGTCATTATACTGCCTACCGTCCTTGCTAATATGTTAATAATGTTACATCTGTAGTAATCTCAGAAATAATAATGGCAGTCTTGTACTTGTATGTAAATAGCCTATGTTTTTGTTAAGTTCTTTCAGCTCATTTACTGTACCTAATTATCAATGTAACTCTGTTGGAGCTTTTCTCCCCGGGCCTCCGCTGAAAAAGGACATGTATCCAGTTGGACCATCCCGGTTAACAAATGTAAAATAATAAATAAATTTTACGTTTTTGCATGGGGGCACACCCTCTGCAAATTATATATACCAACTCCAAGATCACACTGCAGTGAGGAAAAGGGTAAATTCCCTGATCCTCACTGTACCACAATCTCCATTTACAATGCTCAACTCAAAATAATCAATCAAGCTTTACTTTCATTATTATGACTTTGTAGTACTCTAGTTTGGCACTGTGAAACTTTGAAAATTTACTTTCGACCACATGATTTTCCAACCCAAGCCTTCAAAATTTTGATGGCAAACCTTTTTACTTCAATGTTTGTTAATTTCAGTAAATGCGTTTCATTTATCTAAAGAAAGCATTCTTTGTGTATGCAACAGATGTGCATTTATGCAGATTAGAGTTAAAGTATCCAAATGTTTTCAGACTATTGTATAACAGTACTAGTTTTCAATTTATTATTTCTCTTCAAATTATATTGGGAGGAAAAATATTTCTTTAGTGTTAGTTTAGTTAGTTTCCAGAGTATAACATTTATACACAGCTATCTCAAAGGTTCAGTATAAATATGTTTCACTTAGCTGTAATGTTCAGTCAAGTTTCATGTCAGATTTCAGAATATGACATTCATACTTGGTTACACACTTCTTACAGCATTATAACATGTATAAAAAGTATGCATATATAATTAGAACAGATTTTGCAAAACTACATCACATCTCATATTATTCAATCATTAGTTTTAAGGTTAAAGTGACAGAATTATTTGTAACAGGCTTACTAAGATACTTGATCTAAATAATAAGTAGTAAAAAGGCTTGACAGGTTAGGCTTAATTTTTTTTGTTACAGAATACAGTGTGCATTACATAATACATTTTCCCTTAGATACAGCTGTGGTACATTAGTGTAGTCCTCATCTTTAGTACAGAAGTAGTGAGCTGTGACCTATTAAACAACCGTCCAAAAACCCTGCAGAAATACCCATCTACAGAGCACCTCCTTGATCAGTCTTGAAAGCACCCCCTTTTACAATAACAGTTTATCAAACCTAGCATTGTGGACAATTAGACTATCCCTGTTTCTCCTGCCAGCTTACTAATAACTCATTCTAGTACAGAGTGTGAGAGATGTAGCAACACCAAAAATCTTGAATCCCTGCTCTCTAGCATGTAAAACAGTAACACTGAAGAGGTTGTAAACCCACCCACCACTACTCATACAGATAGTACACAATTAACACATAAATCAACATACATGGAGGTTCTCTCAAAAAATTTACCAAAACATCAGAGACCTCCAAAACATAAGACTGCAACAATTAACACAGTTCCCACAGCACCCAAGACACATAACAACACCACTGTCTCACCTACCAAGCCCTTAAGGTATAACATTCATAAACCAAATTTTCTTGTCATTGGAGACTCCATAGTGAGACACACGGATGTCCCACTTGCCGGGTTAGATAAGAAGAAAGTCAGGGTCAGCTGCCTGTCTGGTGCCAGGATTCATCAGATCACACATGCACTCAGGTCTTTTGGTAACAACTACTCTGTCATAGCTCATGTTGACGTGAATGACCTGAGGAGTACCTCACTGAACTATATGAAGAGAGACATGATTGAGCTCTCTGAGTATGTGTCCCAGGCAGGTATGTCTCTAGCCTTGAGCTGCATATTACCCTCCCCTAGAATGATGCCACAGTATAAAGAAAAAAAATATTTCAATAATTGGCTTAGTTTTTGGTGCCATTCAAAGGGGATCTAGTTTCTATCAGCCTGGGATGACATGGTTGACAAACCCCACTGCTTTGCCCGAGACAGTTTGCAGCTGGCAACACTAGGCTTTCAGCTGCTGGCAAAGGCTCTTGCCTCCCCATAGTGCCTTTTTAGGCGCTGTCTCGAAAACAAAATTGGCAATGTGAAAATTGCCAATCATAACAAAATAAGGGTTATGCTGCTAAATGCTAGGATCTTAAAGCAAAAACAGCACACCCTGGAAGCATTCCTATCACTGGAGGATGTAGATGTCTTTGCAGTCACAGAAACCTAGTTCAAGGCCTAAGAGAGTACGCCGGCCATGCAAGGCTACAATGCCTTCCACACCTTCAGACCGCAAAATGAACTTATGAGAACCAAATGAGGCAGTGTTTCAATCTATATTAGAGATAAATTCACCACCCGACTAGTTATACAGGACAACTCCATGGAGTTATTCCAAGTTCAGATTACTGTGGGTAAGAGCCCCATTCAAGTGATAGGTAGTTACAGATCCCCCCTCCATTGATCATGATGTGCACAAGGCCTACGTGACCAAACTGGAGTTAATCCAAATATTGCCAAACACTCTGGTCATGGGGGATTTCAATTATCCCACCATCAACTGGGACACCTACTCTAGCCCTAACTCACTAGCACAAATGTTCCTTGACTTTGTTAACTCAAATGTCCTGGGATAAATTGTTCAAACCCCAATAAGAGGAATAAACATACTAGATCTGGTTCTCACTAACATGGCAAAGAGATGCACCACCACAAGTGTCGGGCCCTCATTAGTTAAATTTGATTACAAATTAGTCAGCTTTGAACTAGCACTAACACCAGAACTCAAAAGGGAAAAGTCAGACAAAAAAACTTCACTAAGGCAAACTATACTCTCCTAGGGGAAGGTATAAATGTATACCAAGCCCCCCAGCTGGAAGTGGTCAGTACACCAATGCTTACACTAAAGCTCTGTACAATCACTTGTACAAGTGTATAGACTCGGCTGTTCCAGAGAGAATCAAAGCCAGAGCCCCAAGTAAAAATAAGCCACCCTCATGGACATCCAGTATCAACAACCTTTACAACAAATGCAAAAAGTTGCTGTCTAAAAAAAGTGATACTAGGCCCCAACAATGGAAAAGCACCCTCCTCAGCCTCAATAGGTAAATAAGACAACATGTCAAATTCTATAAGAGTAACTTTGAGAAAAACTTACAAATCACAGCCAAGGATAACCATAAGGTCTTTCACAGCTACATACATAGCCTTAAAGGTGGAATCCAAGCATGTCCCAAACTAGTGACTAATGGTATTACACCCACTGATCCTGCAGAGATAGCAAACCTGCTGGAGGACAGATTTGGTGAAACTCTCACTTCCTTATTCCCTACAAATTTATTACAAACCTTGCCCCAAACTCACCCTGCCCTACTTATCTATACAGCAGGTCATTAAAGCCTTGTCTTTGTCAAAAAAGCCTCTATGGGACCAGATGGCATCCCAGGCTGTATTCTAAACAAACTAAAACATGAACTAGCACCACCATTAAGTACTCTATTCGATCAAAGCCTAACCACTGGCTATGTTCCTGTAGAATGGAGAACAGCAACAGGTATTCCCCTCCACATAAGTCTGACCAACCTCACCTGTAAGGCTATGGACCTTCATCATCATGGACCTCATAAATAAAGACCTAGGCAACCTCCAAACCCTAGATCTGACCCAATATGGATTTGTCAAGGGCAGATCATGCCTGTTAAACCTGGTGGATTTCTTCAAAAATGTGACCAGGTCTATTGATGAAGGCAAATCTGTGAACACAGCATACCTCGAGTTGGCCAAGGCCTTCAACACAATCCCACACTCATTACTGATAAACCTAGCAAACTGACTGTAAACTGGTCATACACTATCAAAGTGAGTGACTCCACATCAACCAGCATACCTGTCGCCAGCGGGGTGCCATAAGGGCAGTGCTGGGTTCCCTACTGTTTGGTATATACTTATCAGATGTTCAGCAGAAAACTAAGGGGCTGTGGCTGACCAAGTCTGTGGGTGACTGCAAACTGGGTGCAATTAGTGAATCCCCGAATGATGTCAGTGTACTTCAGGAGGTTCTTACCCAGACCATCGACTAGTGTCTTACTCATGGTCTCAAACTAAATACAAAGAAATACACCATCATTCCCTTTGGTAAAAACAATGTCCCATAACACTATCAAATTAACAATACTCTACTTACCTATAAAGTGATAAGGGACCTGGAATCACAAGTAGACTGCGACCTTAACTTTGACCACCATGTGTCTACTATAGTAAGGAAGGCTTTCTATGTAGCACACTTGATTAGCAAAGGCATCACCTCTAGAGTACAGGAGGTTATAACCCCTCTATACTCACCACTAATCAGGCCCTTAATTGAGTATAACGCTCCTTTTGGCATGTACCATAAAAAGCACCTGCAGCAATTGGAGAGACCTCAGAGGTTTCTAACAAAAACAAAAAAAATGGCAGCTCCCAGGGAGGCTGCAGCTGTGTTAGCTCATGATATAGAATTGCTTAATCTGTCTTATTTTTCTGGCAAAAAAACAAAAAAAAACAAGAAAATAATTTTCCAGTCATTTATTTATTTATTTATGTATTTTACGTTTGTTAACCAGGATAGTCTGACTGGACGCAGGTCCATTTTCAACGGAGGCCTGGGGAGAAAAGCTCCATATGTGGATAGATACAGAAGAGTAAACAGTAGCAGTTTTATACAGTTACATATAGATACAAGTTACAGAATTATAGGAATACATACATACTTAAAAACTTTACAATATTAATTTTCTTAGAACATAAACATTTTTAAGGGTACAAGGCTGAGTAAGGTAGCATATCATTCAGTAGTACAATACATTTGGGAATGATAGTCAGTGTTTCAGACTTTTTAAGACTTTTCTACAGATAGCCAGGTAGTAAAGTGAATGGTGAGATGGTTAGTCAGGGTTGGTACAGGGGCACAGCCAGTGGCTTTTTAGGTATATTTTGAGAGACATTTTAAATTGGTTTATAGAATGAATTGCTGTAAGTTCAGCAGGGAGCCAGTTCCAGATTTTACCAACAGAGTTGTAAAATAATGACTCACCTCGTAAGTTTTTGGATTTGACAGTTTGTACCAGCATTTTGTCAGAAGACTGGAGTGTTTTTAGGTTACTGTATGGGGTAATTATATTTTTTGAGTATGAGTGTGCTTTCGGGCTGATAAGAGGACTTTGTGGGGTATTATTAATTGGTTATACTGGATTTGACAGGGAAACTCCAGCCAGCCTAGGGATCGTAGGTTAAGACAGTGGTGGGTTCTATATGCCGAACCTGTGGCAAATCTGGCTATGTTATTATAGCAGCTATTGAGTTTACTGAGGTCAGATTTACTCACATTTGTATAGAGTGGGGAGGCATAAAGAAGGGTTGAAAGTAAATGTGTTCGGGCAATCACTGTCCTAGCAGTTGGGGTTAGAAATGCCTTAATTCTATATAGAGATCCTAGCTTCTTCTTGACTGTTTTAATGGTTTTGTTGATGTGAGCATCAAACCTAAGGTTATTGTCAACAATTACACCTAATAGTTTTGTATTAGTTTTTTGGGAAATTATTGTGCCATTACTAGATTTTATGGTAAATGATGGGAATGTAACTTTCCGGGTGGGGGTGAGGAGTAGCAGTTTTGTTTTATTTGGATTCAGTAGAAGACGCCTGTCAGTGAGCCAATTTTCTACTATGTTGAAAGTATTTTGGGATAATGTCTGCAGGTCTAATGGGGAGGTGGCTGAATAGATTAGGGTAGAGTCATCTGCATATTGAATGCAGATTGCTTTGGGGATGACTGTATGAAGATCATTACTGAAGATGAAAAATAGGAGAGGTCCTAATATAGACCCTTGAGGAACTCCAAGGGTGACTGGCAGTAGGGAGGAAAGGCTATCCTTGCATAACACAGCTTGTTGTCTACCACTTAGAACTGAAACCAGTGTATTGCCAGGCTTGTCTATGCCAAGAGTTTTTAGTGTGTCAAGGAGTAGTTGGTGGTTTACCATATCAAATTACTTGGATAGGTCAAGAAAGATGGCAGAGGAGAGCATATTATTATTATTATTATTTCAAATTTGATTTATTAGGTTCATAGGTTCATAGGTTCATACTAGGCTATCTGCCCAAGGGCATTTATAAGCCTAGCCCATAGTTATGTGGCTTTCGCCACCCCTTTAGTTTGAATAAAACTAGGCCTATTATTTTGTTGTGCCTCTGTCAAGCAGTGACACTGAAGTAATCCCTGGGGTATATCTGCGATCTCCCATCCATTGGTCAAGATTCCTCTTGAATAAGGCCAGCGAGGTGCTCTGCCTCACATGTACCGGGATTTTGTTCCACAGCATAGGGAGTCTCTGGGTGATGAATCTGTCCCTCCAGCATGTTCTATTAATAACCGTGTCAAGGTTTAAGTCTCCCACCCTTGTGGTTCTGAGGGATCTAGATTTTTTGAGGTGAAGCATATTCATCAAATCTGGGTTTGACATGGCCTTATATGTCAGGCACAGGTCACCTCTGAGCAAGCGGTATGAGACTGAATAGAGCTGGAGTTCTTTCAGTCGGGCAGCATAAGACATATTTTTGAGACCCTTTATCCTTTTGGTGAGGAACTTTTGGTGCCTTTCCAGCTGCTGCAGGTGTCGGGTCAGATACATTCTGAATGGGGCATTGTACTCAATCATAGGTCTAATGAGTGATGAGTACAGGGGAACGATGACCTCCCTAGATCTAGATGTGAATCCCTTCATGATCAGGTGTGCAATGTAGAAGGTTTTCCTAACTACTTTAGCAACATGAGTGTCAAACGAAAGGCTACTGTCAACCTGGGTCCCCAGATCCCTGATGACTTCTTCTGTGCTCAGTGGATTGCCACCTATATGGTAGCTAGGGGTAACCTTGTTTTTCCCGAAGGGTATGACTATGCATTTCTTGGCGTTTAACTTTAGGCCATGGCTCTGGCACCAGTTATCCGTTTCTGTTATAGTTTGAGAGAAGGATAGAAGGGCTGAGGTGGTACTGTGGTGGGGTCTAAATTCATGCTGGGAGGGAACTAGGAGATTGAGGTAATCCAGGATTTGCTTATGGATACATTTTTCCATAATTTTAGCCAGAGGGGACAGAATGGCAATGGGCCAGTAATTTGATAGATCAGTGAAGTTACCCCCTTTATGGAGAAAAATTATGTGGGAAATTTTCCAGATGGAGGGGATATATGCTTCACAGATGGTTCTGTTAATTAATATTGAGATGGGATATGCTATTGCATCTGCAGCCTTTTGAAGTTATTCAGCGGGGAGTAGGTCTGCTTATAGGATGGTGGGTTTCAGTTTCTTGATTAAGGATCTGATAACTGATGTTGGTACAGGATGAAAGTTAAAGGAGGGGTGGGTATATGGATATGAGGTTAATTGGATCTAGGTTATTAGGGCCTAGCTGGTTGGCAAGGGATTGTATAGTTTCCGTAAAGAATGTGTTGAAGGTGTTGGCAATATTTTTGGGAGGTTTTTGGAGGATAGACGCAGGGTAGGGGTAGGAGTATTTCCTGGATGGAGAAGATTGTTTAAGCTGGATCAAAATTTTTGTGGTCGATTTTGATGTTTATGTTACAGGTTACAGTAATAGGTTTGTTTTGTCTTGTTGTATTATAGACTTCTTAGCATCATTCCTTACCTGTTTATATATAAGTTGATCCTTAGGGGTTTAATTGTTTTCCAAGAGGTTCAGGCTTTATTTCTATTTATGATTTTTTGTCTAGTTTCTTTGAACAGTCATGGTGCTACTTTTTTCTTTGTTCTGATAGTCTGAGTAGGTGCATAATTATCAAGGATTGTAAGAAATGTGGAGTTAGTGTGATACTGCCTCGTCTAGACAGCAGAAAGAAACTTCTGAAAATCAAGTATTCGATTGTGCCATCATTCTGGCTGGATTCCCTGCTTACTACAGACCATCTGGAACCTATAACACTAAAAGAACTGCTGGAACTCAACATCCTAACCAAACAAGCTTCAAACTACCTAAATCAGGGAATAGAAGGTTCTGTAACAATCAGGATGAGACCCAAAAGGAAGAGATGTAACAGAACCAGGAAAAGAGGCTACAGAGCTGGAATTGCTGCCAAATTGAAAACAAACCCTCACAGGCCTGCACTTCCACCAATTCTATTAGCAAATGTATGCTCATTAGACAACAAGATGGACTTTCTAAGGCTAGAGCTCACCACCACAAACAAGGTAAGAAATTCCTGTCTGTTAATCTTTACAGAGACTTGGTTAAATAACAGGATTAGTGACAGTGTTGTAATCATTGATGGTTTCACTTTGTTCAGAGCTGATAGGAACCTAGCTCTGTGTGGAAAAGCTAAGGAAGGCAGAGTGTGCATTTTTATGAATGATAGCTGGTGCAAAAGCTGTAACATTGTGAATCAACATTGCTCTGTAAATGTGGAATTTCTGATAATGAAATGTAGAACTTTTTATGTGCCCAGAGAACTAAATGGTGTCTGTGTAGCAGCTGTATATATACCAGTGAGTTTTAACATCACTAAAGCACTGAATATACTGCAGAATACTATATGTGAACTGCAATGCAAGAATTCTGACTGTGCATTTATGATAGCTGGTGATTTCAAGAAAGCAGATCTCAGGAAGGTGCTACCCAATTCCTACCAAATTGTGGATTTTCCCACAATAGGAGCAAATACTCTGGACAAGGTTTACATTAACATAAAGGGGCATACAGAGCTGTACAATAACCAAACCTGGGTGGCCCTGATCACATCTCCATAAAAGTAATTACCAGCTTACAAACCTCTCTTGATCAGAGATAAGCCCACTGTGAAACAAATTAGGTTCTGGCATGAAGGAGCCATGGAAAGTTTCAGAGACTGCTTTGAACCCAAAAACTGAGATGTCTTCAGGGAGGCAGCCGCGGCAAACAATCTGGTGAACATAGATGAATATACTGAGACAACTATGGCTTATATATCCAAATGTGTGGAGGATGTAATGAACCTCAAAATATTAAAGTAAGAGACAGCCAGAAACCATGGCTAAACAGCAAGGTGTACACCATTTCAGGGCAAAGGATAAGAAGGGTCTAAGTGTGGCAAGGGCTCATCTAAAAAAGGGTATCAAGGAGGCCAAGAGGGAGCATCAAAAGAGGATACAAGGATGCTTTGAGGTTGCGAAAGACTCAAGAAGCCTTTGACATGGTATTCAATAGCTAACTGACTACAAGACTAAGTCAGTTCAGTGTGATGATAGCACTGAATTTCTGGTTAATCTAAACACATTTTATGACAGGTTTGTAAAGAAAAACAACCTGGAGGCTGTAAACCTTGTCACTATACTCATTATCCTATATATGTTTTAGGGGAGACTTATGCCTGGTTTACAGAGCAATCTCTGACCCAAACCTAATGAATTTGCTGCACATCTGCAAATCAGATGGGACAAGGGCTACCTCTTCCAGGGACCTAAATATGGCCTGCAACTTGAATAGGATGTGCTGGAGGGACAGACTTGTTTCCCAGAGACTGCCATGTCTTTGTATAGGGTGCCAGTTCATGTGAAGCAGAGCACTTCTATGACACTGTTCAAAAGGAACCTGGCTGAACAGATGGGTCACCATAATTTCTTACCTGGGATAGCTCCCACAACCCTCCTGGATATGGGCAGTCGTTACTAAATACAATCCTGGGTATTGACTAATGTATCTATGGTATTACATTGGGATGAAACAGCTAGGCTTGGAATGACATCTGGGTCACTAGCCTAGTAACCTCCTATGAGCCTATGATCCCACAATCCTATGATTATTGTGAATTAAACAGAAAGTTAAAAAGACACTGACACAGTATGCAAAGGTATAGATTAGAAGGCAGAAAGCATACATTTTAGAAAATGTACTTCTACTGTTACAACACATAGATATTTAGACACAAATTTAAAATGCAGACATCTATTGCAGCGCATAAAAATTTACAAAGGTGGATGGACAGGATTATTAGTAACAAATCTAGCTGAAGATTTACAGAAACAAATTAATACAGTATATAGTATTTATGCTTCAAGATACACAAATTATAGGTGTAAAAAGAGAGTTTCTAAATGGCGACATAAAATATTTAATACCTGTTATAACACATGTTAATAAATTGCCCAGTTATAATTAAATCAAAAAGTTAAGATGCTTCAAAGGATTTTCAGATAATTATCTGACCATAATGCTCAAGTGACAAGTTGTGAAAATTAAAATTGCAAGTTTATTTACCAAATAAGAGTAAATTATTTTAGTTTATTTATTTATTTATTACATTTGATGACCGGGTATATCTGACTAGGCTAGTGGCCTGTTTTCAGCAGAGACCCGGGGAGAAAAGCTCCATGGTAATATATGACAATAAACATAGTAACAGTATCTGTAGACATTAGTACAATAGAATTATTTTACAGTATCTAGAAACAGTAAAGATCAAGGACCCTTTAACTAGTGGAGGCCCAGGGGGAAAACTCCACAGTAGTACAACACAAACAAGTAGCAGTAAATATAATACAATCAGTAGGACTGTACAGAGTAAACAGTAGATCGTATTTAAGTTAAAGTTCACAAAAGGGGTGCTAGATGGTCTAGTGAGAAAGGAAAACTAAGAGTTGGGAAGCAGATTAACCTGGAGAGAGGCAGGAGCACAGCCAGTGACTGGTGAGGTGTTCTTCTAGGAGTGATTTGAATTGGTTATATAGTGGATTTTTTGTTTGGAAGGGTGTTCCAGAGTGTGGCAATTCTGTGTGAATAGAGGTAGTTACCACGTTGGTTGTGGGAGTTGGTTACTTTTAGTATGAGTTTGTTGGAAGATCTGAGGGATCTGCTATTAGTATTAAGTTGAACTAAAGAGGTGATGGCAGGGCAGTTGTTGGGGTGGTAAATTATCTTGTGGGCTAAAGATAGTTGCTTGAAAGATAGAAGGTTGGGGAGCTCTAGCCAGTTTAATGTTGAAAGAGCTGAGCAGTGGTGGGATCTGTGTGGGAGATTAATTGGCAAATTTAGCAATTTTATGGTAACAGGATTCTAGATTGTTGAAGTCAGATTTACGAGGGTTAGTAAATATGAGAGCTTCATAGAGAAGGGTAGATAGAATGTGTGTACGAGCAGTGGCTAGTCTGGCATTGGAAGTTAGGAATGGTTTGGCTCTATATAGGGTACCTAGTTTGATGTAGACTTTTTTGATGGTTTGAGCAATACATATGTCAAATTTGAGGTTATTGTCTACGGTGACACCTAAAAGTTTTGTGTGGTTAGTGGGGGCACTTTTGGTACCATTTGCAGAGGTGATTGATAGAGGGACCTGGGAAGTCTTGGGTTTTTTGTTACTAAAAAGTATGATTTTGGTTTTGTTGGGATTTAAAATGAGTTGGTGTTGGGAGAGGTAAGTTTCAATGTCCTGAAAAGAAGACTGCATTTTTGGTTGGAGTACTTGAAGTGAGGGGACAAAGCAGATAAGGGTAGCATCATCAGCATACTGTACTATGGAGGCATGTTGGGTTGCTGTACTGAGGTTGTTTGTGAATATGATGAAGAGAAGTGGACCAAGAATGAAACTTGGGGTACACACCCATGGAAAAGGGGAGTAGGGGGAAAGAGATTTATCCCACTTTGTAGCTTGTTGATGGTTGGAAAGATAGCTGTGGAACCAAGTTAGTGAGGATATACTAAGGCCATAGGAAGATAGTTTATTTAGAAGCAGCTGGTGGGATACAGTGTCGAAGGCTTTGGACATGTCAAGAAATATGGAAGAGACATGCAGGCCTTCATTCATGAGCTGGTGGATGGTGTTAGTGAAGGTTAGGAGGGCAGTGCTGGTTCTGTGCTTTGGCCTGAAGCCATGCTGAGAGTTGGAAAGGAGGTTATTGTTAAGGAAGTAGGTTATGACCTGGTTATGGATACATTTTTCTTAAATTTTTCTGAGGGGGGACAGTATGGCTATGGGACGATAGTTGGTTACTTCTTTGGAGGGGCCACCTTTGTGGAGAGGTATAACATGAGGGATCTATATTAGCATATTGAATTGTAATAATGTCGAACTCTCATGTGAACAAACTTACTATTATGGGGGGGGGTTAGCCCCTCACACTCCCTGCTAAATATATATTCCAACTCCAAGGTCGTACTACAGTGAAGAAAGGGCAAATACTCCAATTCTCACTTTACCACAACCCCAAAAACACAAGTTCATTCTCGTGAATATTTGCTCATATGAGTGTTCGGCATTATTACCATTCGATATGGTAATACAGACTCTAATATGAGATATTTTCCATAAGAGTGGGACACAATGTTCTTTGATGGAGCGGTTGATTAGGATTGAAATGGGGTATGCAATAGAAGGGGCTGCAAGTTTTAGAAATTCATTAGGGAGTTTGTCTGCAGCTGTGCAGCATGGTTTGAGTTTGGACAAGAGAGTTTTATGTAATTAGTTTGTACAAAAAAAAAAACAAAAAAATATTTCTCCTTTCCTAAACTTTCCTAGCTAGTTGTTCCAGTGATCAGATTTTGCTGATCCCTGGGCTTTGTATTTGGTTTCTGTGTTCCTCCATTTTCCTGTGTGGCCAGAGGTAGTTTCTTTACTCACCAGTGGGAGTGGGGAGTACTGAGCTGCTTGTTGTCCTCAGAGGAGTGGTTAGAAGCAGCAACTAGTAATTTGTTGGCCATTTTGGGTCATTTCCTGTTTTTTCCAGCCCCCTGCTATAAAGCACGCTTTGGCGGGCTTTTCTGGCATTAGAGAACTTGGCATAGCTCCTCATGGTCCCCTGCAGAGTTCCTAAGCCAGCAGAGAGCAGAAAAAGCAACTTTCTTGATCATAAGTATTTTTTAAACTTTTTGTTTGCATTTTTCGATCTTTTGAGCTTTTCGACTACTGTTTGTGCCTATATTACTGTTTTATTACCTTATTTTCCTGTTTTTGTGAGCTTATATTGTTGATTGCACTTGTGGGCTAACGCATTGCTTAAAAGTAACAAACAGGCTAATACACTCAAGTGTACCAGCCTTTGATAGCAATTTAGTCGAAAACAAAGCATTTACTGCATTTTTTCCTGTCTGTTTGCAAAAAAACAAAAAAACCAAAAAAATATTTCTCCTTTCCTAAACTTTCCTAGCTAGTTGTTCCAGTGATCAGATTTTGCTGATCCCTGGGCTTTGTATTTGGTTTCTGTGTTCCTCCATTTTCTTGTGTGGCCAGAGGTAGTTTCTTTACTCACCAGTGGGAGTGGGGAGTACTGAGCTGCTTGTTGTCCTCAGAGGAGTGGTTAGAAGCAGCAACTAGTAATTCGTTGGCCATTTTGGGTCATTTCCTGTTTTTTCCAGGCCCCTGCTATAAAGCACGCTTTGGCGGGCTTTTCTGGCATTAGAGAACTTGGTATAGCTCCTCGTGGTCCCCTGCAGAGTTCCTAAGCCAGCAGAGAGCAGAAAAAGCAACTTTCTTGATCATAAGTATTTTTTAAACTTTTTGTTTGCATTTTTCGATCTTTTGAGCTTTTCGACTACTGTTTGTGCCTATATTACTGTTTTATTACCTTATTTTCCTGTTTTTGTGAGCTTATATTGTTGATTGCACTTGTGGGCTAAAGTATTGCTTAAAAGTAACTAACAGGCTAATACACTCAAGTGTACCAGCCTTTGATAGCAATTTAGTCGAAAACAAAGCATTTACTGCATTTTTTCCTGTCTGTTTGAAAAAAAAAACAAAAAAAACCAAAAAAAATATTTCTCCTTTCCTAAACTTTCCTAGCTAGTTGTGCCAGTGATCAGATTTTGCTGATCCCTGGGCTTTGTATTTGGTTTCTGTGTTCCTCCATTTTCTTGTGTGGCCAGAGGTAGTTTCTTTACTCACCAGTGGGAGTGGGGAGTACTGAGCTGCTTGTTGTCCTCAGAGGAGTGGTTAGAAGCAGCAACAAGTAATTCGTTGGCCATTTTGGGTCATTTCCTGTTTTTTCCAGCCCCCTGCTATAAAGCACGCTTTAGCGCGATTTAGCGTGGAGCTGCTACCGTTGCACACTAGGGCAGCGCCGGTTAAGCAGATTTAAACTATTAGGGCCACCTAAAGTCCACTCTTCAAATTTTCCCTTAAAACTACCTTCCTCAAAGTATACCACTGTTCTATTTAGTGTATCCTACAACTATAAATTATCTCTACTTGACTCCCAAGTAGACTATTCTCTATCTATATAGCTAAGCACTTGCTCATACAGTACTTATCACCTCGATACAGCACTCTTGTTATAGATAGTACCCCAAAAAAGCAAACCCCATTTCTCGATCACCCACATCCCCCAGAACCTTTTTTTAAAGTTTTTCTGTCTATTCCTTCTAGCATGTCGAGGGATCAGTCGCTAATGTCCTCTCCTGCTCAGCTGGTGAACCTGGGAATATTGAGGCAATGTTACAATTGCCTCATGTACACAGACAACCCTCTCCTCCTCCCACAAAACACAAATACATGCGAGAGATGCAACTATACGGCCAAACTGGAAGCTGAGCTCTCTCAACATAGGACTGGCAAGACCAGACAGGAGGAGAAGGTAACCACACACACCATAGACCCAGTCTCACATAATACCATCACAACCTCAAATCATACACATAAACACACAAAGACATACTCGAAGGCTCTGATCAAAAATCTACCAAAACAGCAGAGGCCACCAAAGCAGACACCCAAACAACTACCACCTCAGAACACAACACCTGCAACACATAGACCACACAGTCAGAGTGTCAAGCAGTCACAGCCCCTAAGGCCAAACACAATGCCAGACACACTAGTCATTGGTGACTCCATAGTCAGACACACTGACGTCCCGCTCACCAGACTGAGTAAGGAGAAGGTCACAGTAAGCTGCCTGTCGGGTGCTAGAATCCGCCACATAACGCATGCACTCAGGTCTCTCAACAGCAGGTACAAGTACGACTCAATCATTGTCCACGCTGGTGTTAACGACCTGAGACGTACCTCCTTGGACTACATGAAAAGAGACATAGAGGAGCTCTCTGATTATGTAGCCCAAGCAGGTATGACCCTGACCTTGAGCAGTATCCTACCTTCACCAAGAATGATGCCACAATACAGAGATAAGATGATCAGCTTTAACAATTGGCTTAAACTCTGGTGTCATTCAAAGGGGATCCAATGTCTGTCTGGCTGGGATGACATGCTGGACAAGCCAAGCTGCTTCGCAAGGGATGGCTTGCACTTGTCACCCCTGGGATTCCGGATTTTGGCAAAGGGTCTTGCCACCCCCATAGTGCCTTTTTTAGGCAAGGCTCAAATTCTAAACCTACCACCCTAGAACAAAACAAAGAAAAAAAACTAAGGGTAATGCTGCTCAATGCCAGACGTCTCAACCTCAAGATGCACACACTCGAGGCCCTTCTCAGTATGGAGAACATCGATGTCTGCGCTGTGACAGAAACCTGGTTCAAGGCTCCTGAGAGCACCCCAGCACTATCAGGTTTTACCTCATATCATGCATTCCGGCCCCAAAACCCGGACAATACCAAGAAAGGAGGAGGGGTATCCATATTCATCAAGGACACCCACACCTCAAGATTGGTGGCATCGCACGATGCATCGGAAACCATCCAGGTGCAATTAACCATAGGCAAGACTGCTCTGCAATTTGTAGCATGTTACAGGCCACCCTCGCAAACTCAGGAACCTCATATGGCCTTCCTGAAAACACTGGAGGGAATAAATGTATCTCCGAACACCATCATACTAGGTGACTTCAACTACCCTAATATAGACTGGGAACACTACTCAAGCCCAAACACTCTAGCCCAAAAGTTCCTGGAATTCATAAACTCAAATGCCATGGAACAACTAGTCACCATCCCCACAAGAGGAGAGAACATACTTGATCTCATCATCACGAACATGGGAGCACGATGTTCAATGCCAGAAGTATACCCCTCACTGGTGAGATCTGATCACAAACTAATCTCGCTAGAGGTCCTCATCCCGCCCCCACCCGAAATGAAAAAGACCACAGTAAAGAACTTCTCGAAAGCCGACTTCACACTTCTAAAGACTAGTGTGGTCTCCTTTAAGGCTCCTGAGCCGACGGTAAACATTACTCAAACTGCTGAATCACTTACAAATGCCTTCTACCAGCACCTGCAGGGCTGCATGGATCAGGCAATCCCAAGCAAAACAAAGACTCTTTGTACCAAAGGCAAGTGTCCAGTCTGGTGGACCCCAGCCATAAACAAACTCTACAACAAAAGGAGAAAGCTACTACAAGATAGAGCAAAATCCTTAAAAGGTAAGACACCACTGATCACTATAAGTAAAAAGCTAAGAGCTCTCATAAAATCATCCAAAGCTAATTTTGAGAAAAAAATAGCTAAGGACTCTAAAGACAACCATAAGGCATTCTTCAGCTATGTCAGAAACTTAGGAGGAAACTCCCAGATATGCTCAGAATTAGTTCAAAATGATGTGAAGATAACTGATCCTAAAGACATTGCCAACATACTGGCTGACAGGTTCAGTGCAAACTTCTCCCCCCCTAAAGGAGAGATATCTATACCAAATGATTGTAGCCCCCCAAACATCTCTAACGCCCAGGTGAGAACTGCTCTCTCCAAGGCAAAGAACACAGCATCCATGGGACCTGATGGTGTCCCCGGCTGTGTGCTCCATGAACTCAACGAGGAATTAAACCCACAGTTAGGACAGCTGTTTAATCTTAGTCTCACCTCCGGATACGTACCCAGGAGTGGCGCTGGCGACTGTGGTCCCACTCCACAAAGGTGGTGCCTCCACCGACCCTGGAAATTACCGTCCCATCAGCTTGACAAGCCTTATCTGCAAAGCCATGGAGAGGATCATAATGGATCTCATAAATAAAGACATAGGGAATTTGCAGACTTTAGATCCAACCCAGTTTGACTTTGTCAAAGGCCGATCATGCCTTTTAAACTTGGTTGACTTTTTCAAAACAGTCACCAAGGCCATTGACGAGGGAAAGGCAGTCCATACAGCCTACCTAGACCTGGCGAAGGCTTTCGATACAATACCTCACTCGGGTATCATTGAAAAACTCATCAACTTAAATGTAAACCCATACATTACAAGATGGGTTGCAAACTGGCTGAGTGACAGAACCCACAGGGTCAGAGTTGCTGGCGCCATGTCAGACTCAAAGCCTGTCACAAGTGGTGTCCCACAGGGCTCAGTCCTGGGCCCACTCTTGTTTGGCATCTACTTTTCTGAAGTACAAGCAAACACAGGAGGGTTATGGCTGACAAAGTTTGCAGATGACTGCAAACTGGGCGCCGTAGTTGAAAACACATCCGACACAGATATCCTTCAGAAGGGTCTCACAGAAACGGATAACTGGTGCCAGAGCCATGGCCTTAAGTTAAATGCCAAGAAATGCATAGTCATACCCTTCAGGAAAAATAAGGTTACCCCTAGCTACCATATAGGTGGCAATCCCTGAACACAGAAGAAGTTATTAGGGACCTGGGAACCCAGGTTGACAGTAGCCTTTCATTCGACACTCATATTGCTAAAGTAGTTAGGAAGACCTTCTACATTGCCCACCTTATCATGAAGGGATTCACATCTAGATCAAGGGAAGTCATAGTCTCCCTATACTCATCACTCATCAGACCAATGATCGAGTACAATGCCTCATTCGGTAATAGTCTGACCCGACACTTGCAGCAGCTGGAGAGGCCACAAAAGTTCCTCACCAAAAGGATAAAGGGTCTCAAAAATCTGTCTTATGCTGCCCGACTGAAAGAACTCCAGTTATATTCAGTTGCTTACCGCTTGCTCAGAGGTGACCTATGCCTGACATACAAGGCCATGTCAAACCCAGATTTGATGAACATGCTTCATCTCAAAAATCTAGATCCCTCAGAGCCACAAGGGCGGAGACTTAAACCTCGACACGGTTATTAATAGGACGTGCTGGAGGGATAGATTCATCACCCAAAGACTCCCTATGCTGTGGAACAAAATCCCAGTTTATGTGAGGCAGAGCACCTCGCTGGCCTTGTTCAAGAGGAATCTTGACCAATGGATGGGAGATCGCAGATACACCCCAGGGGTTACCTCAGTGTCACTGCTCGACAGAGGCACAGCTAAATAATGGGCATAGTTTCTCCAAACTAAAGGGGTGGCGTAAGCCACAAAACTACGGGCTAGGCTTATAAATGCCCTCGGGCAGATAGCCTAGTATGAACCTATAAACCTATGAACCTATATAAACCTATAAACCTATGGGAGAGAAGGAAAAGGGGCTATGACTGTCTATGGCTGTGGTGGGGACAGTAAGAGGCTGACTTGGTTGGTTGTCTAGAAGGGAGGTGACGGTGTTGATGAAATGGATGTTAAATTGAGTAGAGATAGGGACTGAGCTGTTTGAAGTAGCAGGTGGGGGGATAGAGGAATGTCCTGGGTTTAGGAGTTGGTTGATGGAAAGACAGAATTTTTGTGGGTTGTTTTGGTTTTTCTGTTGACAGGATAGGAAGTATATTTGTTTGTCTCTTTTTATTTCTTTTTTTGTTAAGTTTCTTAGTTGTTGATAGTTAAGAAGGTCAGTTTTGTCTTTGGATATATGATAAACTGACCAGGTTTTGTCTCTATGTCTCATTAGTAGTTTGGTGTCTTTGGATAGCCATAGGAGGGGCTTGGTCCTAGTACGAATTTTTCTGGTAGGGGCTAGGTTATTAAGAATTGTAAGGAAGGTTTTGTTGAAATACTGGACAGCATCATATAATTGTAAGTATTTAAGAGGGAACCAGTTACATTGTTGCAGTAGAAAGTTGAAAGTAGAGGGGGATGAGTTCTTCTTGGAAATGATATATTTGTAGAGGTTGTTGTTTTGGGTGTACATGCATTTCCTGTAAAGAAAGGTTGGATAGTGGTCACTGAGGGAGTCAGGTAGGCACCCTGTTAAGAAGCGGTCACTGAGGGAGTCAGGTAGGCACCCTGTTAAGAAGCCTAGGCTAGGTTTATTAGTTAGGATCAGGTCTAATGTTACATTAGCTCTAGTAATCTTTATAGTATCCTTTGCAGATTATATTAATACATTTCTAAAGAAATTACAGGCACAAACTCTAGTTGTGTAATTTCAGAGACAATTGTTAAATCCTACATAAATAAAGTTAGTAAAATCAGTTTAGGTATTCCTTCATGTTTTTTACGGGAAGTTCCCCCTCAGCTTGGCTCTGTTGCTTTGTTAAATTCCACCATTTAACTCTCAGAGTGTGCCCTTAAGTTTAGAAAGTAAATCCTGCCAGCAAATCAGTTCAGATATTCCTTCATGTTTTTTATGGGCTGTCTCCCTCACCTCAGCTCTGTCTCTGTGTTAAATTCCACTACTTAACTCCCTGAGTGTAACCCTAAGCTTGGAAAGTGAATCCTGTCAGAAAAGTACGTCCTCGAACTGAGATTCAGCTGATAATTTATTCCTTAATTTTTCATTGACTCTGTTAAGTGGCATGCACACTAAGCTGGGACAATATGGGCTTGCCCTCCTATTTCCTCACTAAACTTTAGCTAATTTTTTTCATTCAATTTTCAAGATGCCATAAATGGCAACATAAAGAAGCTTGCTAACATACTTCCCTCTCACATTTAATTAGTTATTCCCATATAGGTGAGAACTTATTTAAAATGAATGATTGGCAGTCTTGTCTCACTTATTGATACTGTTGACTGCAGCTTCTGTGTTAGTGCCTAGTCTTAGTGCCTTGTAAAAACAAATTCTGGTTAGTGCACATAAACTTTGCAGATAATTAACTTTCTCATCTTTCTTGGGCAGAACTAAATAACTTGTCTATAAAACAGACGACATGTACAATACTAAACAGTTTTCAGCTTTAATGTCTTCAAGTTTGCTTCTCATACAGCATGAAAGATGTTCTCCATTAAACAGCTGTCACAAGAAATCAGCTCAGATCTGACATATATACATTCTTATGAAAGCAGTCTTTTGAGAACTCTCAAAGTCATTACTTTGGAATTTTCTGATGTCATACAGTCTGTTTATTAAATGTTTAGGGTGTCTTTCCTGTTTGAGAATGTTTCTGTATGAAAACAGTCTTTCAATATTCCCCTGCACTTGATAACATGCAGTCTGTTAATAAGCTCCTTCATGTTCTGTTTCAAGGTGAATTATGTAACAGCCTAGGAAGTCTGTTGATTCTTGTACCTGGGTCCTTAGGAAATTTCTTATCTGTAATTCCTTGACGCTTGTTACTTACAACCGAATGCCTCTTTTAGGAGTTATCCTTATCAGCCTTTTTCTCAAGCTGTACCAGCATGTTACATTTACAGATGAATTCCATCATTTTTAGCTGAGAACAGTTTGACCGTTTACTATATGTATGCTGGCAAACAGAAATGTATGCATCTAACTGACTATATTATTCCTACATATATTATATATGCATCTAAGCCAGCCACTGGGGATGCACAAGCCAGTGCATTTCTTTGTGCCGGTCCCAAGCTTGGATAAATGGGGAGGGTTGTGTCAGGAAGGGCATCTGGCATAAAACTTCACCAAATCATTTCATGCAGACACCAGTAAATATTTCCATACCGGATCAGTCGAGGCCTGGGTTAACAACGACCGCCACCAGTACTGTTAGCATACAGGGTGCTGGTGGAAATTGGGCTACTGTTGGCCGAAGGAGGAGAAGAGGTGGAAGGCATGGCCGAAGGCAGGAAGAGAGGAGGAAGGCTAGGACTGTGGTAGTGAGGGTCAGAACTTTGAACGTTGGCAGTATGACTGGTATAGGGAGAGAGCTAGCTGATATGATGGACAGAAGGAAGGTTATTATATTGTGTGTGCAAGACACCAGATGGAAGGGGAGTAAGGCTAGGTGTATCGGAGGTGGGTTCAAATTGTTTTATCATGGTGTGGACTGGAGGAGAAATGGCGTAGGAGTTATTCTGAAGGAAAAGTATGCTAAGAGTGTTTTGGAGGTGAAAAGAGTGTCAGATAGAGTGATGTTTATGAAGCTGGAAATTGATGGTGTAATGATGAATGTCGTTAGTGCATATGCTCCACAAATTGGGTGTGCAATGGATGAGAAAGAAAAATTTTGGAGTGAATTGGATGAAATGGTGATGACTGTACCCAAGGGTGAGAGAGTGGTGATTGGAGCAGATTTCAATGGGCATGTTGGTGAAGGGAACAGAGGGGATGAGGAAGTGATGGGTAGGTATGGTGTTAAACAAAGGAATGCAGAAGGTCAGATGGTAGTGGATTTTGCGAAAAGGATGGACATGGCTGTGGTGAATACATATTTTAACAAGAGGGAGGAGCATAGGGTGACATACAGGAGTGGAGGAAGATACACACAGGTGGATTATATCTTATGTAGGAGGGCCAGTTTGAAGGAGATTGGAAACTGTAAAGTGGTGACCAGAGAAAGTGTAGTTAGGCAGCATAGGATGGTGGTTTGTGGGTGAAGTTGGTGATCAAGAATAGGAGGAGGAGTGTGAGAGCAGCACCAAGGATCAAATGGTGGAAATTGAATAAGAGTAATTGTGAGGTGGAGTTCAGGGATGAGTTAAGACAGGCACTGGATGGCAGTGAAGAGTTACCAAATAGCTGGGTAACTACAGCAGAGCTAGTAAGGGAGATGGCTAGAAAGGTGCTTGGTATCACATCGGGACAGAGGAAGGACAACAAGGAGACATGGTGGTGGAATGAGGAAGTACAGGAGAGTATACAGGCAAAGAGGTTGGCAAAGAAGAAGTGGGATCGTCAGAGAGATGAAGAAAGTAGACAGGAGTATAAGGAGATGAGGAACATGGCAAAGAGAGAGGTGGCGAAGGCTAAGGATAAGGCATATGAAGAGTTGTATGAAAGGTTGGACACTAAGGAGGGAGAAAAGGACCTGTACCGATTGGCTAGACAAAGGGACCGAGCTAGGAAAGATGTGCAGCAGGTAAAGGTGATAAGGGATAATGAGGGAAACATACTCAAGTGAGGAGAGTGTGTTGAGGAGATGGAAAGAATACTTTGAGGGGGTGATGAATGAAGAGAATGAGAGGGAGAGAAGGTTGGATGATGTAGGGATAGTGAATCATGAAGTACCATGGATTAGCAAGGAGGAAGTAAGGATAGCTATGAAGAGAATGAAGAATGGAAAGGCTGTTGGCCCAGATGACATACATTTGGAAGCATGGAGGTGTTTAGGTGAAATGGCAGTGGAGTTTTTAATCAGATTGTTTAATGAAATCTTAGAAAGTGAGAAGATGCATTGGGAATGGAGAAAAAGTGTTTGGTAGTGAGGAGAGGACGGCTATTTCAAATTTGCATAGTAATGACAATATTGTAATCAGGCAGGCTGATAAAGGAGGTGCCGTAGTAATCATGGATAGGAAGTCATATAAGAGCAAAATTGAGGCCATGTTGGCTGACGAGGACACTTATTGTTCTCTAACCATGAGCTCCTTGAATACTTTGATTAGTAGAGTACATGGACATCTGTATGATATGCTTTTAAGCAATGTTATAGATGCTGATTTATATAAGTACTTTCTTATTGAGAACCCCTTGATACCCACTTTTAGAGGCCTACCAAAAATTCACAAAGTAATGCAGGATCCACCACTTAGACCTATAGTCTCCAGCAAAGGCTGGCTAACTGAGTCAGTATTGATATATTTGGATAAACAGTTTAAACCTATCGTCAACAATACCAATTACATACTTCGGGACACACAACAATTTTTAGAGAATCTTGCCTTAAGTAATAGTCATAAGAACATAGACAATGAAGACATTTTTTGACTCTTGATGTGAAATCATTGTTTACATCTATACCCAATAATATTGGGGTGGAGTTTGTGAGTCTTTTTCTGTTAAAAAATGGCATCAGTAACAACATCATTAAGTGGATGCTACTGCTTGAAATAGTTTTGGAAAACAATGTTTTGTGTTATGAAAATAGATACTTTTTACAAAAAAGGGGGTAGCGATGGGGACCCCATGCGCAAACTCCTATGCCAATTTAGTATTGGCATATTGGGAAGATGTATATGTCTTCAATAACACACTTTTCGATGAACACGTACAACATTACAGTCATTTTGTTGACGATGTTTTTGTTGTGTGGAGAGGAAGTGAGGTAGAACTTAATGAATTCATTAGGTACCTGAATGGGACCACTGACTTTCTTAAGTTCGAAGGTGCCCACTCACGTACAAATATAGAATTCCTGGACATTAGGCTAACCAAAGAATCCAATGAGATACAGACTGAAATGTTTAGGAAGCCATGTTGGAGGAATAGCCTCCTCCATCGTACTAGCATGCATCCCAAACATATTCATTCCAACATTATTACCAATCAGGTTCTCAGAGCATCTAAATTAACCACTGATGATGCAACTTTTGTGGAACAGAAAGATACACTAGCACGTGATTTTGCATCTAGAGGCTATAACAGTGGAGTGGTACAAGCCACAATTGAGACTAGTGATGGATCAAGGACTGGCAAGGGTAGACCGTTTTTTTATGGGAAGGCGGTTACAGATCCTAAAGTTACAAACAAGCCCTGTATTGAGACAAGCAGGCTTGTTATTCCTTATACAAACAGGAACAACCAGATCAGTAAGATTATTGCTAAGAACTGGAAGTTTCTAGTCATGGATGATAGGATTAGTACCTTAGTGGATGATAGACCGAGGATAGCATATAGGAACATGAAGTCCCTCAAAAGACTTTTATGTTATGAGAAGATGGATACAGGGTCTACATTATCCCAAAGGAAAGGCACATTTCCATGTCGGACATGCAATCAATGGCCGTATATAGCAAATGACAATGCATTTATACATCCATATACTGGACGTAGATATACCTTCACATGCTATGCAGATTGCAGGACCAGAGATTTAGTATATCTGGCACAATGTCAAGTATGCCAGAAATACTATGCAGGGAAAATGAATAGAACCCTTCGTGAGCGAATAAGGGAACACATTTACGCAATAAATAAAGAAAACATGACCAATGCGTTAGCTCGGCACACCATGGATAACGGACTTCAGCATTGTTTTAAGTTTAGGGTTTTAGAATTAGTGAAGAAGACTAGCAGGCTAGGCAACATAAAGAACTACACTGAAGAGATAGAGAGTAAGTGGATTCTTAGATTACAGGCACATCAGTATGGGTTAAATGAGAGAATTAATTTGAAACCGTTTTTGCCAGCTAAATCTCTCAAACATTAGACTTACAGGTTGCTATATATGTTTCTTTTATATATTTTTTTATATATGTTTTTATTGATGGTATATATGATGTTCCATCTTATGATGTTTTATTTAAAATTGTTGAATGTTTTAGTAGTTGCATGTGTGTTTATGAACTTTACAAATAGGGTTGAACACTTTTGCCCTAATGTATTGTTAATTAAAAGGTAAATGGGTTGCAGGTGTATCAATGCGCTATTTAAAGCTGACAATGTATTATCATGCCATTGAAGTCTGAAGAAGCGTTACTACAACGTGAAAGCGCTCACTGTCCTAGGCATTTAGTTTTAAAGGATCTATCATATGTGTTTTGGTAAATTTTTGGTGTTCCAGCCTTTGGTGTACCCTTGGATTTGTTTATCGTTTATGCCACTTTTGTCTAACAAGATGTACAGGAGATTCTGTCAATGACTTGACTGCTGTTGTAACTCTGAAATTAACATTTCACATGTGCTGGCAGAACATAATGCAAGTGTATGACCCTTATCTGGTTGTTTACCATTAACAATGGTCTGAACTCTACTTTTATGACATTGCATACAGAAAGCAGTTTCATATGACTTGCACAATACATATTTCCTATCATACCAATCATGTTTCTGTTTATGATACCAGTCAAACGTAATCCATTTACATATTTCCGGACTGTCAACTTGCCCTAATAAGGTTTTACATTAGCTAATAAGCTGTTTATACAACTTCTGTAGTCTAAAATTGACACAATAATATTAATAATGTGTTTACTACCTTTACTAGCTTGATTTACAGCATTCATGTTGTTATGTAATCACAAAAATTTGCTTACCAAAGTCCACAAAAACTTCTGCTGGCCAATTCTGATTACCATAGATGGTTGGAGAACTTTTGTAGTTACTTGAAAAGCTGGTGAAATGAATCTGACAGTTGCAAATTCGAACCTGAAGGGTCACCAACCTGGAGAATTTATGGCACTCCTTACTTCCTGCATAAAAGTCCTACTCTGGATTCAGATGTTTGAGGAACTGTACTGCTGCAAATTGTGGAAATTGAAGTGCTCCTATTCTGGACTCAATCACGTGCATAAATGTTAGTTACTGTGCTTTCACTGAAGTGACCTTCTGCAAGGCACAGGCACCATTCCCCTTGTGTTTGGATACAGGCAAGACTCGCCATTGAAAAGTTATTTAAACTGAATGATTGCATTGAATGTCAGTCTTGCCTTACTGATACTGCTGACTGCAGCTTCTGTGTCAGTTCCTAGTCTTAGTGCCTTGCAAAAACAAAGTCTGATTAGTGCGCATAATGTTTGCAGATTATTAGCCTTCTCTGCAGTATATTATTCTTATCTTTCTTGCACAGAACTAAATAACTTGCCTATATGACAGATGACACATACAACACTGTACAGCTAACAGGGTTTACTGTCTTCAAGTCTGCTCTTCATACAGCTTAAAATATGTTCTCCAGTAAGCAGATTTCTCAAGAAATCAGATCTCACATATATACATTCTTATGAAAGCAGTCTTTTGGGAACTCTCAAAGTCATTACTTTGGTATTTTTTGATGTCATACAGTCTGTTTATTAAACTTTTAGGGAGTCTTTCCTGTTTGAGAATGTTTCTGTATGAAAACAGTCTTTTGATATTCCCCCACACTTGATGTCATGCAGTCTGTTAATAAGCTCCTTTATGTTCTGTTTCAAGGTGAATTATGTAACAGTCTAGGAAGTCTGTTGATTCTTGCACCTGGGTCCTTAGGAAATTTCTTATCTGTCCTTGAAGCTTGTTACACACAACTGAATGCCTCTTTTAGGAGTTATCTTTATCGTCCTTTTTCTCAAGCTGTTTCAGCATGTTACATTTACAGATGAATGCCATCATTTTTAGCTGAGAACAGTTCGACCCTTTAATATATGTATGCAGTAAACGGAAATGTATGCATCTAACTGACTATATTATTGCTACACATATTTTACATGCATCTAACTAGCAAACAGAAATACATGCATTTATAAATCTCTAAATATATATCTAATATAGGATTTAAAGGTTTATGTTTGCCTGTTGATTACAGTTGTTGCTATCTGCAATATACTCAGGACAGAATAACACACATAGTGTGAACTAAAATTGGTCCATATTATAGTGTTTAGAACTGAGTTGTGAGTAGAGTTTCTGTTTGTTTTTTTGCAGCCATGGTCTTTCTTGCCAGGTTCTCATGCTAATTTGTTAGTATAGAAATTCTCCCTAGCTGCAGGTTGGCTCACAGTAGCAACCCTCCCACACCTTCGTCTTCCATTTGGAATCTATTAATCCGTGTTGACCAGCAAGCACAATTTTTAAAATACTGTTTAAGCTACAACAATCCTCAACCCATCCTGTGTGCAGTGTGCTTGCCATGTAAGTTTGAACTGCTTTAATTCTATTCACTTTTTCTAATATATGGTCTGTTCTTGTGCTAGTACAGTAAGTGTTATTACCTTTAGTAGGATTCAGGTAATTTGTTTGACTTTAAACTATAAAAAGTACTACTAGTTAGAAGTTGAATGTGTGAGGGATACACACTCCTTTCTGTCCCTGTTTCAAGTGGCAAGTTGAGCAGTTAAATTTTTTTCAAAGTAATGTTAGTGAGCTGCCATTTTATATCAATATGCTCAAGTAGCTACAGGTCTAACTTTTAATATTACAACATTGTGGTTTATTTCATCCCACTTATTCCAATTGCTAGGTACCTGTTACAGCAATGAACCTGTGTTTACTGTTTGTTACATTTTATTTTACATTGCATTTGCTAAATTACTTAACTGCTACATTTAAGTTTATTGTAATTGTTACTTTGTATTTCAATGTGGTTACCATGAAACATGTTTTTTTTTACAATAGTTATTGACTTAAATCTTTTTTACTGGTAGTTACCTCACCTTGGCTCTGTCACTGTGTTAAATTCTACCACTTAGCTCTCAGAGTGTAACCCTAAGCTTGGAAAGTGAATCCTGGCAGCAAAGTACATCCTTGCCCTAGATTTTAGCTGATAAGTTATTCCTTAACTTTGCATTGACTCTGTTAAATGGAGTGCACAATAAGCTGGGACAATATCCTTGGGTTCACCTCCCCTTCTCCCGCTAAATTTTAGCTGATTTTTTTCTTTAGATTTTCATGCCACCATAAATGGCAGCATAAAGAAGCTTGCTAACATACTTCCCTCTAAACTTTAATTAGTTATTCCCATATAAGATTTAAAGGTTTATGTTTGCCTGTTAATTACAGTTGTTGCTGTCTGCAATATACTTATGACAGAAAAACACACAGTGTGAGCTAAAAATTTGTCCATATTATAATGTTTAGCACTGACCTGTTGTGAGTAGAGTTTCTGATTGGTTTTTGTAGTTGCAGTCTTTCTGGCCCGTTTCTGCCAGCTCCGTTTGCCCTCGCTCCACTCTCCTATCCTACCATCAATTCCCACCCACCCTCAGTACATCTATACTTATCTCGACCTAACCACACCTACCAATTACTAATACCTAATCACAATCACCACCAAATTATCCACTCATTTAAACAATCCACCATACACTTGACCCCTTTTATCACGCACATTTCTCCAGCCTCAACCCTTTTTCCATAAACTTACAACTACTCTTTACAACTCATTATTATTCACTTCTACAAGTAGTTCTTCTTCTTTCGGCTGCTCCCATTAGGGGTCACCACAGTGGATCATCTGTTTCCATTTCTTCTTGTCCTCTGCATCTTGTTCTGTCACACCAACCACCTGCATGTCCTCTCTCACCACATCCACAAACCTTATCTTAGGCCTTCCTCTTTTCCTGTTACTTGGCAACTTCATCCTTAGCATCTTTTTTCCAATATACTCTTGCATCCCTCCTCAACACATGTCCAAACCTACATAATCTTGCCTCTTTCTGGCTTTGTCTCCAAACCTTCCTACCTGTGCTGATCCTCTACTATACTTATCCTGTCCACCCTCGTCACACCCAGTCACTTTCTACAAGTAGTTATCATCCTAATTCACCCTACTTTCATTTGGCCTTCCTACACATTTAATGAAATCTTCCCAGTATCCCAAAAACCTAAAAATGTTATCCTTATATATTATATCCCTCATTTGCCTTACCCTAGCCAATCACCTACCAGCCTGTCACACTAAGCTACCCAACTCATTCTCCTCTCCCACCATTTCATTTCCTGAACCTTTCCACTCAAAACCCACTAAATTAAAGATAGCACTTGACCTCTATAACATTACTCATATAGGTTATTTTTCATACAAATATATACATCTAATCTCATCATCCCAACGTTTTCTGAAGTGTATCAAACTTAAAACAAAACTGTCAACATCTCAAATATTTTTGTATCCCATATAAAACTTAGCAGCAATATTCACCCACATCCTGGCCCAAAACTAAACTATATCAACCCCCAACTATCCTTCTTTACAGCCTAACTCTGCATTAACTATCTATCCTAAAGGATTGCATCTTTTACTCCTTAACATAAACCTCAGAAGCATAGTCAATAAAATACATGAACTTCACAACAACTTCTCCTACCATTCCCCTGATATCTCAATACTAACAGAAGCCTGGCTAAAGCCAGAAATAAAAAACAATAAAATTCTCTCCACAGGTTATAGTATGCATTGGCTAAACAGAAAAAAAAACAAATGCAGAGGTGGAATAGCAATAATCTACAAAAACAATGTCAAACTAGAACTGTTAGAACCAGGCATCCCAGTCTTCAGAAACAGTGCGATATTACTCAGTAAACTTGAAATCAACCTAAATAAATATATAACTATCATAGGTAGTTATAGCCACCCTGGCAATAATGTAGCAATAAGTGAGGAAATTCTTCACTGGGCTTCTTTAACATTTCATCAAGAAACCATTATTATGGGCAATTTTAATGCTGACTGGTTCTCTTGCGACTCTGAAAACCCCACTAATTTCATCAACTTGCACGGCTTTACCCAACTCATACAGTGTGTTACCAGAATAGACAAAAACACCAAAAGACAATCTATTATAGATTGGATCTTGAGCTGCCTCTGTGACAATATTAGTGATCACCTTCCCACTTACCTACTTAGACAGCATCTCCATCTCCCTAGAAATACTACCTACCACCAAATTTGCAATAAAAAAGACTTTAATGCTCAAACCTTCATCTCCATCCTGCAACACTGGAACTGTTCCCCACTTAAAACCCTACCTACCCCTAGATACTGCTATGGACTACTTCAATACTACTTTCCTAGACATACTAAAAAATTAGCTCCATGCCGTACTCTAAGAGTAAAAGTAAACTATGCTCCTTAGATATCAAAAGACATAAAATGACTAAAAGCTTGGGTACTCTGGCACACCAACAATCTTCGACACCAACCCCTTCAACCACAATCAATAATGATTGCATAGCTACACAATTTAACACATTCTTTACTAATTCCATACTTTCACTTTCTAAGAATGAAAACAATTCTCCTGTAAATATCCCAACACGACCTAAGGAAGACAATAATACTTTCTCCTTCAAGCCTATCCAAGCCAGTATCATAATAAAATTGCTTTGCCATAAGCCTACATCCCTTGAAATAGACAACTTACCTGCAGAATTCCTTAAACTAGCAGCAGATCCCATCTCCTATCTATTCCCCATCCTGATTAACTGGGCAGTCTCAGAACACTATATACCAGCAATTTGGAAAATATCTTACATAATTCCTCTACATCAGGGAGGGAATTCTACTGAGCTCTCCAATTACAGACCCCTAGCAATTCTGTCTCCTCTAGACAAAGTACTAGAGAAGTGTATTCACACCCAGCTCATAAACTACCTCTTATCTAATAATCTTTTATCTAAAAAAACAGCATGGTTTCTGCCCCAGTCATAGTACCACAACTGCCCTTCTAAGTTTTACAAACACAGGCAATCAATATAGAAATGAACGTAACCTACTATTTTCCATATTCTTAGACTTCTTCAAGGCTTTCAATACCGTCTCCCACCAGAAGCTCCTCACAGAACTATCTACCTTAAAATTAAGTCACTCCATAATTATCTAACTCGTCATCATCAAGCTGTTAAATGGCACCAAGATCTCTCATCTCTTTTACCTGTTATAATAGGGGTCCTCCAGGACTCAATACTAGGTCCTCTTCTGTTCCATATTTTCACCAATAGATGTCACATGGCTACATATCTTGCCACAATTTTTCAGTATGCAGATGCCTCTACTCTTATCTAAACTGCACCCATCCTACAATGACTAGAAGTAACTACACAACAGTACCTATCAGCTGTCGAATCTTGGCCCTCTAACTCTTAACTGATTCTTAATCCAGGTAAAAATAAACTTATGCTCTTTTGCCCCAGAAACTCTACAGACTCCCCACCATCATTTCAAAAATACTCCACCAACAATACCACAATTGCAATGCTAGCCCAAACAAAACTGTTAGGTGTAATAATTAACAATATGAAATTTGACATATACCTATCACAAACTATCAAAAAGACACACACAAAATTGGAAACACTATACAGAATCAAAACATTTCTAATACAAATACTAAAAGAAAAGCAATTTCCAGAATGCACCTTCTCTCTACCTTACTATATGCCTCGCCTGTGTTCACCAACCTAAAGAAAACAGATCTAGTGAAATTTGAAGCATGTTACAATAAAAAGCTAAATTTGCAACAAACTCCCGTCATAGATCCCACCACTGCTCTATCTTATAACAACTGAACTGTTTAGAATTACCCCCTACTTAACCTACTCACAGTTCATCACTGCCCATAAACTAATTTACCAACCAAATAATTCCCCCCACTCTCCAAAATCTACTACAGCCTGACACCAACACTCATGTTCTCCATTCCTCAAACAAATCTCTTCTACAAATCACAAAATCAAATAATTGTGCCGGGGTCTCTCTCCACTCTATGTCTCTAAAATTTGGAATACTATCCCTCAACCTATCATTATTACTGTTAATCTAATTCAGTTCAAAAAACTACTTGAGTCACCTGAATTATAACTGGATTTGCTCATGTACTAGTCCTGGTTAAATCTAATGTTTCCTATCTATTATCTTCCTACTTATTCTTCAATTATTTCCCATCATATGGCGCTACAATTATATTTTCTGATACTCTCCCACCCCCACACCACTACCCCTTTACTCCTCTAACATTGGTTTTAATTAATATTGTTCTCCTCTCTCCTAGATATACTCCCTACACATATATCTTTTGTCAATATCTTCTGTACACGATGGGTTTATACTATCGGATGTATAAATGTCTGTCCTTTCCACTTTTGTGAACTTTAAGGTATCTCAAAAGTCCAATTCTAATATGTAGTATTTCCAATAAGCAATGTAATTTCAGGTCTGTATCCTCTGACCAGGATGATTTTAAGCTACAGTATGTATTAGTGTCTGTCTTTTTCTTCAATGGAAATTTTCATGGTATATTCAATGTGTCCTTGTCTACAATACACAAATTATTGTAATAAATGTAATTATGCTAATTGTTTGTGATGTTTTTCCCTGGGCCTCATCTGAAAATGGGCTCTAGCCCATTTGGACTTTCCCTATAAACAAATGTTAAATAAATAAAAAATAGCTTGCATTCATATGTACATGTAAAGTCAGGCATGTGTCTTCATTTTATATTTCATATTTTAAAGTAACTACGAAAATCAACCCCTGATCAGGGATCTCAGGGCAATTTTGTTTGACTGGATTTCACTTAAATGTATTTTGATATAGATAAATAAAAATACTTAATGTATTTTGTTAGACATTGCCTTTGCGTAGGCCTAGAAATGCAGCCAAATTAAAACAGATGCATATATTCATTTTGCATTTTACATAAAAATTCAGTATAAAAGAACATTTCAGTAACATCCAGTCAATAATATTGAATCTGCAGTACATTAAGTAACAACAGGCTTGGGAACCAAGGTTAAAGAGGATTGTAGAAATTCACAGGGTTTTGGTATTTTTAGGAGATGCTTCAGACACTGAATCAATTGGTTTCTTCGGACTGATAAGCAGAATGTTTAGTACAGACACTCGAGAGTGAGTGGAGAAATCAGGTCAAATATCCAGCATTCCAGAATATTAATTATATTATTCAGGAGAAAGGAAATATTCTGAGTATAGTGAGTGCAGATGCTATGGACATTATCATTCAGTCTTGTTCAGTTTAACTGTTATTGCATTCAGTAAGATTTGATTTGGATATTATTGATCTCCACAGTACTTAATAAAACAATCTTAATGAAACTAGTGTATGCAGATGTCTGTTTTAAAAGGTACAAGAAGATTTAACACACAAAGGCTAGAATAGCACCTGTCCAGCACAGTTCTGGAAAATTAAATAATTAAGACATTTATTCCAGTTTCATTCCAGATACTTTCAGTTAATTTAAGCATTCTAGAGTCCTATCAATTTTTACATTGAGATAAAAACTTAGAATGTGTGAGAAGTAGCCACCCTTCATCTGTTTTTCTTTTTTGTTAGCAGAAAGGAGGGTGTTTGAGAAAGTTTTGTATTTTAGCTGTGTGACTGAGCTGAGAACTCAGAAATAAAAGTTCAACTACTGTTCACACATCACACATACAAGACTTGATCTCTAAAATACCCTCATTTCTGCTAACAGAAAAAAATAAAAGAAGCTTGAGTTCCTAGCTCAATCACATTGCTAAAGCACATGATTCTCGCCTTTCTGCTAATAAAAAACAACAGAAAAAGCTTAACTACTTCTCACAAATCCCAAGTTCTTACCTCAGCCAAACAACTAAAAACTAGACTGGTGGCACAGTGGCACAGCGGTTAGTGTTGTTACCTCACAGCAAGCGATACCCTGGTTCTATTCTCATTTGGGGTGCCTTCTGTGCAGTCTTTATACCCTCTCTGTGTTCATATGGGTTTCCTCAGAGTGCTCTGGTTTCTTCCAACATTCCAAAGGCAGTTAATACCAGACTGGACACTCTAAACTGGCCATAGGTGTGAGTGTGCATACAAGTGTGTAGTGTAGAAGCACTACCACTGCAGGTCTAGCCACCCAGTGGTGTAAACCTTGGCTCTATATGATTGTCACTGAATAAGTGACACCCCAACCCCATGTGCAAAAATGGGAAAAAGGGGTTGTGGATGGATGGATGAAATATCTCTCTGAAACACCCTCCTCTCTGCTAACAGAAAAGAAAAACAAAATAAGCTTGACTAGAGTTCTTAGCTGACTAAAACACAAGACTGTCTCATTGTCCCACTCTTTTTTTCTGCTAACAAAAAAACTAAAAAGAAACTTGACTACTGCTCAAACATCCTGAGTTCTTAGTTCAGTCACACAGCTAAAATACAAGACATTCTTCCTGAAACACCATTCTTTCTGCCAAGAAATAAAAAAAAAACAAAAAAAGCTTGACTACTCACATATCCTGAGTACTTAGCTCAGTCACTCATCTAAAATACAAGGCTTTCTCTCTAAAACACTATCCTTCCTGCCAACAAAAAACTAAAACAAAATGTATTTATTTGTTTATTGACATTTGATTACCAGGAAAGTATGACTGGGTAGAAGCCCATTTTCAGTCGAGGCCCGGGGAGAAAAGCACCAAATTATTCCAAAACATTTTAAGAACAATAATGTTACAATCTTCAAAAATAAGATAAAAACATTTGCAGTTTACATAATTATAACAAATTAGACATAATATGAAAACATTGGTTTAGAATCAACACAATTTATATGACAATCATTTAATATTTCAATAAATGTTTAGACAGTTTGCAGAGAAATTAAATGTAAATTAGACTAATAGAAACAGGAATTGCAATATGAACTGAGAAAAAACAGGCTAATGGTATATTTAGAAAGACAGAGAAGATAATTTGACAGATGTAAGGAAGTGAGCAAAGAGGGGAAAGTAAGGAGGTATAAGGAATGTAAAAGTACTTGTTTACATTTAAAGATGTTTATCCTGGTTTGAGCAAAAGCAGCACCAGATTTTAGCCAGGAAGTCTTTCAGGGTGGTTTTGACAAATGGAAAAAAGGGCATTGACCTGATGCTTGTACATCATGAGTTCTTTGGTCAGTCGCACAACTTCATTACAATATTTTCTCTCTAAAAACCCTGCTTTCTGCTAGCAGAAAACAAAAAGGAAAGGTAGCTTGACTAATGCTCACACATCATGAGTTCTTAGATCTATCACACAAGTAAGACACAAGACTTTCTCATTAACTCACTCCCATTTTTGCTAACAAAAAAAAAAAAAGAAAAAAAATTGACAACTGTTCACACATCCAGAGTTCTTAGCTCCATCGTTCTGACGTTTAAAATACAAAACTTTTTATTCTAAAACACACTGTTTTCTACTAACAGAAAACAAAAAAGGACACTGAGGAAACTCAAAGCTATAATATATAACATTAAGGAACCTTTTTTGTTTATTTTGTTCTTTATTTATTTGTTATTTATAGCACTTTGTGTACTGTGTATTTTTCTAGCTAGTTTCACTGTGTGTGAGGTATTAACTGGAAATTGTCCACTTTTATTAAGCATCTGTTGGGTTGTTTGTTTCTAATAACTTGTTGCAGTTAAACTCTTTTTTCTAGAGGCTCCTTTAGCTGTTTAAAACTTTCATTTAAAGGCTCACTGCTGCTTTTCAGCTGTGAGAAACATTTCTGCAGTTTGTTCTAAGTAGTGGGGATATTTGTAGCATTTCCATATTCAGGCTTGTATTTGGGCCTAGTGTTTGTGGAGGCTGTGTGTCTGAGCACATATTCAGGGACATCTTGGTTTAGCCAAAGCCATCAGGCATTTCAGTGAGAGAGAATTGTTTGAGGTCATTGGCTGACTGAGGTCACCTGGACTACAGCTTAGACTAAGCACCTCATTGGTTCTTTTGAGATTTCTTTCTTAAAGCTGTCTCAGGTTTCAACTTTCTGTTACCTAAGAAGTTCAGTTGTGAGTGTTCTGCCATTTCACACTGAGTTGATCGAAGGAAGGACGCTGAGGAAACTGGAGCTATAATATATAACATTAAGTATCCTGTGTTTTGTTTATTTTGTTCTTTATTTCTTTGTTATTTATAGCACTTTGTGTACTGTGTATTTTTCTAGCTAGTTTCACTGTGTGTGAGGTATTAACTGGAAATTGTCCACTTTTATTAAGCATCTGTTGGGTTGTTTGTTTCTAAGAACTTGTTGCAGTTAAACTCTTTTTTCTAGAGGCTCCTTTAGCTGTTTAAAACTTTCATTTAAAGGCTCACTGCTGCTTTTCAGCTGTGAGAAACATTTCTGCAGTTTGTTCTAAGTAGTGGGGATATTTGTAGCATTTCCATATTCAGGCTTGTATTTGGGCCTAGTGTTTGTGGAGGCTGTGTGTCTGAGCACATATTCAGGGACATCTTGGTTTAGCCAAAGCCATCAGGCATTTCAGTGAGAGAGAATTGTTTGAGGTCATTGGCTGACTGAGGTCACCTGGACTACAGCTTAGACTAAGCACCTCATTGGTTCTTTTGAGATTTCTTTCTTAAACTGTCTCAGGTTTCAACTTTCTGTTACCTAAGAAGTTCATTTGTGAGTGTTCTGCCATTTCACACTGAGCTTGATCGAAGGAAGGACACTGAGGAAACTCGGAGCTATAATATATAACATTAAGTATCCTGTTTTTGTTTATTTTGTTCTTTATTTCTTTGTTATTTATAGCACTTTGTGTACTGTGTATTTTTCTAGCTAGTTTCACTGTGTGTGAGGTATTAACTGGAAATTGTCCACTTTTATTAAGCATCTGTTGGGTTGTTTGTTTCTAATAACTTGTTGCAGTTAAACTCTTTTTTCTAGAGGCTCCTTTAGCTGTTTAAAACTTTCATTTAAAGGCTCACTGCTGCTTTTCAGCTGTGAGAAACATTTCTGCAGTTTGTTCTAAGTAGTGGGGATATTTGTAGCATTTCCATATTCAGGCTTGTATTTGGGCCTAGTGTTTGTGGAGGCTGTGTGTCTGAGCACATATTCAGGGACATCTTGGTTTAGCCAAAGCCATCAGGCATTTCAGTGAGAGAGAATTGTTTGAGGTCATTGGCTGACTGAGGTCACCTGGACTACAGCTTAGACTAAGCACCTCATTGGTTCTTTTGAGATTTCTTTCTTAAAACTGTCTCAGGTTTCAACTTTCTGTTACCTAAGAAGTTCATTTGTGAGTGTTCTGCCATTTCACACTGAGCTTGATCGAAGGAAGGACACTGAGGAAACTCGAGCTATAATATATAACATTAAGTATCCTGTTTTTTGGTTTATTTTGTTCTTTATTTCTTTGTTATTTATAGCACTTTGTGTACTGTGTATTTTTCTAGCTAGTTTCACTGTGTGTGAGGTATTAACTGGAAATTGTCCACTTTTATTAAGCATCTGTTGGGTTGTTTGTTTCTAATAACTTGTTGCAGTTAAACTCTTTTTTCTAGAGGCTCCTTTAGCTGTTTAAAACTTTCATTTAAAGGCTCACTGCTGCTTTTCAGCTGTGAGAAACATTTCTGCAGTTTGTTCTAAGTAGTGGGGATATTTGTAGCATTTCCATATTCAGGCTTGTATTTGGGCCTAGTGTTTGTGGAGGCTGTGTGTCTGAGCACATATTCAGGGACATCTTGGTTTAGCCAAAGCCATCAGGCATTTCAGTGAGAGAGAATTGTTTGAGGTCATTGGCTGACTGAGGTCACCTGGACTACAGCTTAGACTAAGCACCTCATTGGTTCTTTTGAGATTTCTTTCTTAAAAACTGTCTCAGGTTTCAACTTTCTGTTACCTAAGAAGTTCATTTGTGAGTGTTCTGCCATTTCACACTGAGCTTGATCGAAGGAAGGACACTGAGGAAACTCAGAGCTATAATATATAACATTAAGTATCCTGTTTTTGTTTATTTTGTTCTTTATTTCTTTGTTATTTATAGCACTTTGTGTACTGTGTATTTTTCTAGCTAGTTTCACTGTGTGTGAGGTATTAACTGGAAATTGTCCACTTTTATTAAGCATCTGTTGGGTTGTTTGTTTCTAATAACTTGTTGCAGTTAAACTCTTTTTTCTAGAGGCTCCTTTAGCTGTTTAAAACTTTCATTTAAAGGCTCACTGCTGCTTTTCAGCTGTGAGAAACATTTCTGCAGTTTGTTCTAAGTAGTGGGGATATTTGTAGCATTTCCATATTCAGGCTTGTATTTGGGCCTAGTGTTTGTGGAGGCTGTGTGTCTGAGCACATATTCAGGGACATCTTGGTTTAGCCAAAGCCATCAGGCATTTCAGTGAGAGAGAATTGTTTGAGGTCATTGGCTGACTGAGGTCACCTGGACTACAGCTTAGACTAAGCACCTCATTGGTTCTTATGAGATTTCTGTCTTAAAGATGTCTCAGGTTTCAACTTTCTGTTACCTAAGAAGTTCATTTGTGAGTGTTCTGCCATTTCACACTGAGCTTGATCGAAGGAAGGACACTGAGGAAACTCAGAGCTATAATATATAACATTAAGTATCCTGTTTTTTTTTATTTTGTTCTTTATTTCTTTGTTATTTATAGCACTTTGTGTACTGTGTATTTTTCTAGCTAGTTTCACTGTGTGTGAGGTATTAACTGGAAATTGTCCACTTTTATTAAGCATCTGTTGGGTTGTTTGTTTCTAATAACTTGTTGCAGTTAAACTCTTTTTCTAGAGGCTCCTTTAGCTGTTTAAAACTTTCATTTAAAGGCTCACTGCTGCTTTTCAGCTGTGAGAAACATTTCTGCAGTTTGTTCTAAGTAGTGGGGATATTTGTAGCATTTCCATATTCAGGCTTGTATTTGGGCCTAGTGTTTGTGGAGGCTGTGTGTCTGAGCACATATTCAGGGACATCTTGGTTTAGCCAAAGCCATCAGGCATTTCAGTGAGAGAGAATTGTTTGAGGTCATTGGCTGACTGAGGTCACCTGGACTACAGCTTAGACTAAGCACCTCATTGGTTCTTTTGAGATTTCTTTCTTAAAAACTGTCTCAGGTTTCAACTTTCTGTTACCTAAGAAGTTCATTTGTGAGTGTTCTGCCATTTCACACTGAGCTTGATCGAAGGAAGGACACTGAGGAAACTCGGAGCTATAATATATAACATTAAGTATCCTGTTTTTGTTTATTTTGTTCTTTATTTCTTTGTTATTTATAGCACTTTGTGTACTGTGTATTTTTCTAGCTAGTTTCACTGTGTGTGAGGTATTAACTGGAAATTGTCCACTTTTATTAAGCATCTGTTGGGTTGTTTGTTTCTAATAACTTGTTGCAGTTAAACTCTTTTTTCTAGAGGCTCCTTTAGCTGTTTAAAACTTTCATTTAAAGGCTCACTGCTGCTTTTCAGCTGTGAGAAACATTTCTGCAGTTTGTTCTAAGTAGTGGGGATATTTGTAGCATTTCCATATTCAGGCTTGTATTTGGGCCTAGTGTTTGTGGAGGCTGTGTGTCTGAGCACATATTCAGGGACATCTTGGTTTAGCCAAAGCCATCAGGCATTTCAGTGAGAGAGAATTGTTTGAGGTCATTGGCTGACTGAGGTCACCTGGACTACAGCTTAGACTAAGCACCTCATTGGTTCTTTTGAGATTTCTTTCTTAAAAACTGTCTCAGGTTTCAACTTTCTGTTACCTAAGAAGTTCATTTGTGAGTGTTCTGCCATTTCACACTGAGCTTGATCGAAGGAAGGACACTGAGGAAACTCAGAGCTATAATATATAACATTAAGTATCCTGTTTTTGTTTATTTTGTTCTTTATTTCTTTGTTATTTATAGCACTTTGTGTACTGTGTATTTTTCTAGCTAGTTTCACTGTGTGTGAGGTATTAACTGGAAATTGTCCACTTTTATTAAGCATCTGTTGGGTTGTTTGTTTCTAATAACTTGTTGCAGTTAAACTCTTTTTTCTAGAGGCTCCTTTAGCTGTTTAAAACTTTCATTTAAAGGCTCACTGCTGCTTTTCAGCTGTGAGAAACATTTCTGCAGTTTGTTCTAAGTAGTGGGGATATTTGTAGCATTTCCATATTCAGGCTTGTATTTGGGCCTAGTGTTTGTGGAGGCTGTGTGTCTGAGCACATATTCAGGGACATCTTGGTTTACCCAAAGCCATCAGGCATTTCAGTGAGAGAGAATTGTTTGAGGTCATTGGCTGACTGAGGTCACCTGGACTACAGCTTAGACTAAGCACCTCATTGGTTCTTTTGAAATTTCGTTCTTAAGAACTGTCTCAAGTTTCAACTTTCTGTTGCCTCAGAAGTTCATTTGTGAGTGTTCTGCCATTTCACACTGAGTTGATCGAAGGAAGGACGCTGAGGAAACTGGAGCTATAATATATAACATTAAGTATCCTGTTTTTTGTTTATTTTGTTCTTTATTTCTTTGTTATTTATAGCACTGTGTGTACTGTGTATTTTTCTAGCTAGTTTCATTGTGTGTGAGGTATTAACTGGAAATTGTCCACTTTTATTAAGCATCTGTTGGGTTGTTTGTTTCTAAGAACTTGTTGCAGTTAAACTCTTTTTTCTAGAGGCTCCTTTAGCTGTTTAAAACTTTCATTTAAAGGCTCACTGCTGCTTTTCAGCTGTGAGAAACATTTCTGCAGTTTGTTCTAAGTAGTGGGGATATTTGTAGCATTTCCATATTCAGGCTTGTATTTGGGCCTAGTGTTTGTGGAGGCTGTGTGTCTGAGCACATATTCAGGGACATCTTGGTTTAGCCAAAGCCATCAGGCATTTCAGTGAGAGAGAATTGTTTGAGGTCATTGGCTGACTGAGGTCACCTGGACTACAGCTTAGACTAAGCACCTCATTGGTTCTTTTGAGATTTCTTTCTTAAAAACTGTCTCAGGTTTCAACTTTCTGTTACCTAAGAAGTTCATTTGTGAGTGTTCTGCCATTTCACACTGAGCTTGATCGAAGGAAGGACACTGAGGAAACTCAGAGCTATAATATATAACATTAAGTATCCTGTTTTTGTTTATTTTGTTCTTTATTTCTTTGTTATTTATAGCACTTTGTGTACTGTGTATTTTTCTAGCTAGTTTCACTGTGTGTGAGGTATTAACTGGAAATTGTCCACTTTTATTAAGCATCTGTTGGGTTGTTTGTTTCTAATAACTTGTTGCAGTTAAACTCTTTTTCTAGAGGCTACTTTAGCTGTTTAAAACTTTCATTTAAAGGCTCACTGCTGCTTTTCAGCTGTGAGAAACATTTCTGCAGTTTGTTCTAAGTAGTGGGGATATTTGTAGCATTTCCATATTCAGGCTTGTATTTGGGCCTAGTGTTTGTGGAGGCTGTGTGTCTGAGCACATATTCAGGGACATCTTGGTTTAGCCAAAGCCATCAGGCATTTCAGTGAGAGAGAATTGTTTGAGGTCATTGGCTGACTGAGGTCACCTGGACTACAGCTTAGACTAAGCACCTCATTGGTTCTTTTGAGATTTCTTTCTTAAAACTGTCTCAGGTTTCAACTTTCTGTTACCTAAGAAGTTCATTTGTGAGTGTTCTGCCATTTCACACTGAGCTTGATCGAAGGAAGGACACTGAGGAAACTCGGAGCTATAATATATAACATTAAGTATCCTGTTTTTGTTTATTTTGATCTTTATTTCTTTGTTATTTATAGCACTTTGTGTACTGTGTATTTTTCTAGCTAGTTTCACTGTGTGTGAGGTATTAACTGGAAATTGTCCACTTTTATTAAGCATCTGTTGGGTTGTTTGTTTCTAATAACTTGTTGCAGTTAAACTCTTTTTCTAGAGGCTCCTTTAGCTGTTTAAAACTTTCATTTAAAGGCTCACTGCTGCTTTTCAGCTGTGAGAAACATTTCTGCAGTTTGTTCTAAGTAGTGGGGATATTTGTAGCATTTCCATATTCAGGCTTGTATTTGGGCCTAGTGTTTGTGGAGGCTGTGTGTCTGAGCACATATTCAGGGACATCTTGGTTTAGCCAAAGCCATCAGGCATTTCAGTGAGAGAGAATTGTTTGAGGTCATTGGCTGACTGAGGTCACCTGGACTACAGCTTAGACTAAGCACCTCATTGGTTCTTTTGAGATTTCTTTCTTAAAAACTGTCTCAGGTTTCAACTTTCTGTTACCTAAGAAGTTCATTTGTGAGTGTTCTGCCATTTCACACTGAGCTTGATCGAAGGAAGGACACTGAGGAAACTCGGAGCTATAATATATAACATTAAGTATCCTGTTTTTGTTTATTTTGTTCTTTATTTCTTTGTTATTTATAGCACTTTGTGTACTGTGTATTTTTCTAGCTAGTTTCACTGTGTGTGAGGTATTAACTGGAAATTGTCCACTTTTATTAAGCATCTGTTGGGTTGTTTGTTTCTAATAACTTGTTGCAGTTAAACTCTTTTTTCTAGAGGCTCCTTTAGCTGTTTAAAACTTTCATTTAAAGGCTCACTGCTGCTTTTCAGCTGTGAGAAACATTTCTGCAGTTTGTTCTAAGTAGTGGGGATATTTGTAGCATTTCCATATTCAGGCTTGTATTTGGGCCTAGTGTTTGTGGAGGCTGTGTGTCTGAGCACATATTCAGGGACATCTTGGTTTAGCCAAAGCCATCAGGCATTTCAGTGAGAGAGAATTGTTTGAGGTCATTGGCTGACTGAGGTCACCTGGACTACAGCTTAGACTAAGCACCTCATTGGTTCTTTTGAGATTTCTTTCTTAAAACTGTCTCAGGTTTCAACTTTCTGTTACCTAAGAAGTTCATTTGTGAGTGTTCTGCCATTTCACACTGAGCTTGATCGAAGGAAGGACACTGAGGAAACTCAGAGCTATAATATATAACATTAAGTATCCTGTTTTTGTTTATTTTGTTCTTTATTTCTTTGTTATTTATAGCACTTTGTGTACTGTGTATTTTTCTAGCTAGTTTCACTGTGTGTGAGGTATTAACTGGAAATTGTCCACTTTTATTAAGCATCTGTTGGGTTGTTTGTTTCTAATAACTTGTTGCAGTTAAACTCTTTTTCTAGAGGCTCCTTTAGCTGTTTAAAACTTTCATTTAAAGGCTCACTGCTGCTTTTCAGCTGTGAGAAACATTTCTGCAGTTTGTTCTAAGTAGTGGGGATATTTGTAGCATTTCCATATTCAGGCTTGTATTTGGGCCTAGTGTTTGTGGAGGCTGTGTGTCTGAGCACATATTCAGGGACATCTTGGTTTAGCCAAAGCCATCAGGCATTTCAGTGAGAGAGAATTGTTTGAGGTCATTGGCTGACTGAGGTCACCTGGACTACAGCTTAGACTAAGCACCTCATTGGTTCTTTTGAGATTTCTTTCTTAAAAACTGTCTCAGGTTTCAACTTTCTGTTACCTAAGAAGTTCATTTGTGAGTGTTCTGCCATTTCACACTGAGCTTGATCGAAGGAAGGACACTGAGGAAACTCAGAGCTATAATATATAACATTAAGTATCCTGTTTTTGTTTATTTTGTTCTTTATTTCTTTGTTATTTATAGCACTTTGTGTACTGTGTATTTTTCTAGCTAGTTTCACTGTGTGTGAGGTATTAACTGGAAATTGTCCACTTTTATTAAGCATCTGTTGGGTTGTTTGTTTCTAATAACTTGTTGCAGTTAAACTCTTTTTCTAGAGGCTCCTTTAGCTGTTTAAAACTTTCATTTAAAGGCTCACTGCTGCTTTTCAGCTGTGAGAAACATTTCTGCAGTTTGTTCTAAGTAGTGGGGATATTTGTAGCATTTCCATATTCAGGCTTGTATTTGGGCCTAGTGTTTGTGGAGGCTGTGTGTCTGAGCACATATTCAGGGACATCTTGGTTTAGCCAAAGCCATCAGGCATTTCAGTGAGAGAGAATTGTTTGAGGTCATTGGCTGACTGAGGTCACCTGGACTACAGCTTAGACTAAGCACCTCATTGGTTCTTTTGAGATTTCTTTCTTAAAACTGTCTCAGGTTTCAACTTTCTGTTACCTAAGAAGTTCATTTGTGAGTGTTCTGCCATTTCACACTGAGCTTGATCGAAGGAAGGACACTGAGGAAACTCGGAGCTATAATATATAACATTAAGTATCCTGTTTTTGTTTATTTTGTTCTTTATTTCTTTGTTATTTATAGCACTTTGTGTACTGTGTATTTTTCTAGCTAGTTTCACTGTGTGTGAGGTATTAACTGGAAATTGTCCACTTTTATTAAGCATCTGTTGGGTTGTTTGTTTCTAATAACTTGTTGCAGTTAAACTCTTTTTCTAGAGGCTCCTTTAGCTGTTTAAAACTTTCATTTAAAGGCTCACTGCTGCTTTTCAGCTGTGAGAAACATTTCTGCAGTTTGTTCTAAGTAGTGGGGATATTTGTAGCATTTCCATATTCAGGCTTGTATTTGGGCCTAGTGTTTGTGGAGGCTGTGTGTCTGAGCACATATTCAGGGACATCTTGGTTTAGCCAAAGCCATCAGGCATTTCAGTGAGAGAGAATTGTTTGAGGTCATTGGCTGACTGAGGTCACCTGGACTACAGCTTAGACTAAGCACCTCATTGGTTCTTTTGAGATTTCTTTCTTAAAACTGTCTCAGGTTTCAACTTTCTGTTACCTAAGAAGTTCATTTGTGAGTGTTCTGCCATTTCACACTGAGCTTGATCGAAGGAAGGACACTGAGGAAACTCAGAGCTATAATATATAACATTAAGTATCCTGTTTATTTTTATTTTGTTCTTTATTTCTTTGTTATTTATAGCACTTTGTGTACTGTGTATTTTTCTAGCTAGTTTCACTGTGTGTGAGGTATTAACTGGAAATTGTCCACTTTTATTAAGCATCTGTTGGGTTGTTTGTTTCTAATAACTTGTTGCAGTTAAACTCTTTTTCTAGAGGCTCCTTTAGCTGTTTAAAACTTTCATTTAAAGGCTCACTGCTGCTTTTCAGCTGTGAGAAACATTTCTGCAGTTTGTTCTAAGTAGTGGGGATATTTGTAGCATTTCCATATTCAGGCTTGTATTTGGGCCTAGTGTTTGTGGAGGCTGTGTGTCTGAGCACATATTCAGGGACATCTTGGTTTAGCCAAAGCCATCAGGCATTTCAGTGAGAGAGAATTGTTTGAGGTCATTGGCTGACTGAGGTCACCTGGACTACAGCTTAGACTAAGCACCTCATTGGTTCTTTTGAGATTTCTTTCTTAAGGCTGTCTCAGGTTTCAACTTTCTGTTACCTAAGAAGTTCATTTGTGAGTGTTCTGCCATTTCACACTGAGCTTGATCGAAGGAAGGACACTGAGGAAACTCAGAGCTATAATATATAACATTAAGTATCCTTTTTTTGTTTATTTTGTTCTTTATTTCTTTGTTATTTATAGCACTTTGTGTACTGTGTATTTTTCTAGCTAGTTTCACTGTGTGTGAGGTATTAACTGGAAATTGTCCACTTTTATTAAGCATCTGTTGGGTTGTTTGTTTCTAATAACTTGTTGCAGTTAAACTCTTTTTCTAGAGGCTCCTTTAGCTGTTTAAAACTTTCATTTAAAGGCTCACTGCTGCTTTTCAGCTGTGAGAAACATTTCTGCAGTTTGTTCTAAGTAGTGGGGATATTTGTAGCATTTCCATATTCAGGCTTGTATTTGGGCCTAGTGTTTGTGGAGGCTGTGTGTCTGAGCACATATTCAGGGACATCTTGGTTTAGCCAAAGCCATCAGGCATTTCAGTGAGAGAGAATTGTTTCAGGTCATTGGCTGACTGAGGTCACCTGGGCTACAGCTTAGACTAAGCACCTCATTGGTTCTTTTGAGATTTCTTTCTTAAAACTGTCTCAGGTTTCAACTTTCTGTTACCTAAGAAGTTCATTTGTGGGTGTTCTGCCATTTCACACTGAGCTTGATCGAAGGAAGGACACTGAGGAAACTCAGAGCTATAATATATAACATTAAGTAACCTGTTTTTTGTTTATTGTGTTCTTTATTTCTTTGTTATTTATAGCACTTTGTGTACTGTGTATTTTTCTAGCTAGTTTCATTGTGTGTGAGGTATTAACTGGAAATTGTACACTTTTATTAAGCATCTGTTGGGTTGTTTGTTTCTAATAACTTGTTGCAGTTAAACTCTTTTTCTAGAGGCTCCTTTAGCTGTTTAAAACTTTCATTTAAAGGCTCACTGCTGCTTTTCAGCTGTGAGAAACATTTCTGCAGTTTGTTCTAAGTAGTGGGGATATTTGTAGCATTTCCATATTCAGGCTTGTATTTGGGCCTAGTGTTTGTGGAGGCTGTGTGTCTGAGCACATATTCAGGGACATCTTGGTTTAGCCAAAGCCATCAGGCATTTCAGTGAGAGAGAATTGTTTGAGGTCATTGGCTGACTGAGGTCACCTGGACTACAGCTTAGACTAAGCACCTCATTGGTTCTTTTGAGATTTCTTTCTTAAAAACTGTCTCAGGTTTCAACTTTCTGTTACCTAAGAAGTTCATTTGTGAGTGTTCTGCCATTTCACACTGAGCTTGATCGAAGGAAGGACACTGAGGAAACTCAGAGCTATAATATATAACATTAAGTATCCTGTTTTTGTTTATTTTGTTCTTTATTTCTTTGTTATTTATAGCACTTTGTGTACTGTGTATTTTTCTAGCTAGTTTCACTGTGTGTGAGGTATTAACTGGAAATTGTCCACTTTTATTAAGCATCTGTTGGGTTGTTTGTTTCTAATAACTTGTTGCAGTTAAACTCTTTTTCTAGAGGCTCCTTTAGCTGTTTAAAACTTTCATTTAAAGGCTCACTGCTGCTTTTCAGCTGTGAGAAACATTTCTGCAGTTTGTTCTAAGTAGTGGGGATATTTGTAGCATTTCCATATTCAGGCTTGTATTTGGGCCTAGTGTTTGTGGAGGCTGTGTGTCTGAGCACATATTCAGGGACATCTTGGTTTAGCCAAAGCCATCAGGCATTTCAGTGAGAGAGAATTGTTTGAGGTCATTGGCTGACTGAGGTCACCTGGACTACAGCTTAGACTAAGCACCTCATTGGTTCTTTTGAGATTTCTTTCTTAAAAATGTCTCAGGTTTCAACTTTCTGTTACCTAAGAAGTTCATTTGTGAGTGTTCTGCCATTTCACACTGAGCTTGATCGAAGGAAGGACACTGAGGAAACTCAGAGCTATAATATATAACATTAAGTATCCTGTTTTTTGTTTATTTTGTTCTTTATTTCTTTGTTATTTATAGCACTTTGTGTACTGTGTATTTTTCTAGCTAGTTTCACTGTGTGTGAGGTATTAACTGGAAATTGTCCACTTTTATTAAGCATCTGTTGGGTTGTTTGTTTCTAATAACTTGTTGCAGTTAAACTCTTTTTTCTAGAGGCTCCTTTAGCTGTTTAAAACTTTCATTTAAAGGCTCACTGCTGCTTTTCAGCTGTGAGAAACATTTCTGCAGTTTGTTCTAAGTAGTGGGGATATTTGTAGCATTTCCATATTCAGGCTTGTATTTGGGCCTAGTGTTTGTGGAGGCTGTGTGTCTGAGCACATATTCAGGGACATCTTGGTTTAGCCAAAGCCATCAGGCATTTCAGTGAGAGAGAATTGTTTGAGGTCATTGGCTGACTGAGGTCACCTGGACTACAGCTTAGACTAAGCACCTCATTGGTTCTTTTGAGATTTCTTTCTTAAAAACTGTCTCAGGTTTCAACTTTCTGTTACCTAAGAAGTTCATTTGTGAGTGTTCTGCCATTTCACACTGAGCTTGATCGAAGGAAGGACACTGAGGAAACTCAGAGCTATAATATATAACATTAAGTATCCTGTTTTTGTTTATTTTGTTCTTTATTTCTTTGTTATTTATAGCACTTTGTGTACTGTGTATTTTTCTAGCTAGTTTCACTGTGTGTGAGGTATTAACTGGAAATTGTCCACTTTTATTAAGCATCTGTTGGGTTGTTTGTTTCTAATAACTTGTTGCAGTTAAACTCTTTTTCTAGAGGCTCCTTTAGCTGTTTAAAACTTTCATTTAAAGGCTCACTGCTGCTTTTCAGCTGTGAGAAACATTTCTGCAGTTTGTTCTAAGTAGTGGGGATATTTGTAGCATTTCCATATTCAGGCTTGTATTTGGGCCTAGTGTTTGTGGAGGCTGTGTGTCTGAGCACATATTCAGGGACATCTTGGTTTAGCCAAAGCCATCAGGCATTTCAGTGAGAGAGAATTGTTTGAGGTCATTGGCTGACTGAGGTCACCTGGACTACAGCTTAGACTAAGCACCTCATTGGTTCTTTTGAGATTTCTTTCTTAAAAACTGTCTCAGGTTTCAACTTTCTGTTACCTAAGAAGTTCATTTGTGAGTGTTCTGCCATTTCACACTGAGCTTGATCGAAGGAAGGACACTGAGGAAACTCAGAGCTATAATATATAACATTAAGTATCCTGTTTTTGTTTATTTTGTTCTTTATTTCTTTGTTATTTATAGCACTTTGTGTACTGTGTATTTTTCTAGCTAGTTTCACTGTGTGTGAGGTATTAACTGGAAATTGTCCACTTTTATTAAGCATCTGTTGGGTTGTTTGTTTCTAATAACTTGTTGCAGTTAAACTCTTTTTCTAGAGGCTCCTTTAGCTGTTTAAAACTTTCATTTAAAGGCTCACTGCTGCTTTTCAGCTGTGAGAAACATTTCTGCAGTTTGTTCTAAGTAGTGGGGATATTTGTAGCATTTCCATATTCAGGCTTGTATTTGGGCCTAGTGTTTGTGGAGGCTGTGTGTCTGAGCACATATTCAGGGACATCTTGGTTTAGCCAAAGCCATCAGGCATTTCAGTGAGAGAGAATTGTTTGAGGTCATTGGCTGACTGAGGTCACCTGGACTACAGCTTAGACTAAGCACCTCATTGGTTCTTTTGAGATTTCTTTCTTAAAAACTGTCTCAGGTTTCAACTTTCTGTTACCTAAGAAGTTCATTTGTGAGTGTTCTGCCATTTCACACTGAGCTTGATCGAAGGAAGGACACTGAGGAAACTCAGAGCTATAATATATAACATTAAGTATCCTGTTTTTGTTTATTTTGTTCTTTATTTCTTTGTTATTTATAGCACTTTGTGTACTGTGTATTTTTCTAGCTAGTTTCACTGTGTGTGAGGTATTAACTGGAAATTGTCCACTTTTATTAAGCATCTGTTGGGTTGTTTGTTTCTAATAACTTGTTGCAGTTAAACTCTTTTTCTAGAGGCTCCTTTAGCTGTTTAAAACTTTCATTTAAAGGCTCACTGCTGCTTTTCAGCTGTGAGAAACATTTCTGCAGTTTGTTCTAAGTAGTGGGGATATTTGTAGCATTTCCATATTCAGGCTTGTATTTGGGCCTAGTGTTTGTGGAGGCTGTGTGTCTGAGCACATATTCAGGGACATCTTGGTTTAGCCAAAGCCATCAGGCATTTCAGTGAGAGAGAATTGTTTGAGGTCATTGGCTGACTGAGGTCACCTGGACTACAGCTTAGACTAAGCACCTCATTGGTTCTTTTGAGATTTCTTTCTTAAAAACTGTCTCAGGTTTCAACTTTCTGTTACCTAAGAAGTTCATTTGTGAGTGTTCTGCCATTTCACACTGAGCTTGATCGAAGGAAGGACACTGAGGAAACTCAGAGCTATAATATATAACATTAAGTATCCTGTTTTTGTTTATTTTGTTCTTTATTTCTTTGTTATTTATAGCACTTTGTGTACTGTGTATTTTTCTAGCTAGTTTCACTGTGTGTGAGGTATTAACTGGAAATTGTCCACTTTTATTAAGCATCTGTTGGGTTGTTTGTTTCTAATAACTTGTTGCAGTTAAACTCTTTTTTCTAGAGGCTCCTTTAGCTGTTTAAAACTTTCATTTAAAGGCTCACTGCTGCTTTTCAGCTGTGAGAAACATTTCTGCAGTTTGTTCTAAGTAGTGGGGATATTTGTAGCATTTCCATATTCAGGCTTGTATTTGGGCCTAGTGTTTGTGGAGGCTGTGTGTCTGAGCACATATTCAGGGACATCTTGGTTTAGCCAAAGCCATCAGGCATTTCAGTGAGAGAGAATTGTTTGAGGTCATTGGCTGACTGAGGTCACCTGGACTACAGCTTAGACTAAGCACCTCATTGGTTCTTTTGAGATTTCTTTCTTAAAAACTGTCTCAGGTTTCAACTTTCTGTTACCTAAGAAGTTCATTTGTGAGTGTTCTGCCATTTCACACTGAGCTTGATCGAAGGAAGGACACTGAGGAAACTCGGAGCTATAATATATAACATTAAGTATCCTGTTTTTGTTTATTTTGTTCTTTATTTCTTTGTTATTTATAGCACTTTGTGTACTGTGTATTTTTCTAGCTAGTTTCACTGTGTGTGAGGTATTAACTGGAAATTGTCCACTTTTATTAAGCATCTGTTGGGTTGTTTGTTTCTAATAACTTGTTGCAGTTAAACTCTTTTTCTAGAGGCTCCTTTAGCTGTTTAAAACTTTCATTTAAAGGCTCACTGCTGCTTTTCAGCTGTGAGAAACATTTCTGCAGTTTGTTCTAAGTAGTGGGGATATTTGTAGCATTTCCATATTCAGGCTTGTATTTGGGCCTAGTGTTTGTGGAGGCTGTGTGTCTGAGCACATATTCAGGGACATCTTGGTTTAGCCAAAGCCATCAGGCATTTCAGTGAGAGAGAATTGTTTGAGGTCATTGGCTGACTGAGGTCACCTGGACTACAGCTTAGACTAAGCACCTCATTGGTTCTTTTGAGATTTCTTTCTTAAAACTGTCTCAGGTTTCAACTTTCTGTTACCTAAGAAGTTCATTTGTGAGTGTTCTGCCATTTCACACTGAGCTTGATCGAAGGAAGGACACTGAGGAAACTCAGAGCTATAATATATAACATTAAGTATCCTGTTTTTGTTTATTTTGTTCTTTATTTCTTTGTTATTTATAGCACTTTGTGTACTGTGTATTTTTCTAGCTAGTTTCACTGTGTGTGAGGTATTAACTGGAAATTGTCCACTTTTATTAAGCATCTGTTGGGTTGTTTGTTTCTAATAACTTGTTGCAGTTACACTCTTTTTCTAGAGGCTCCTTTAGCTGTTTAAAACTTTCATTTAAAGGCTCACTGCTGCTTTTCAGCTGTGAGAAACATTTCTGCAGTTTGTTCTAAGTAGTGGGGATATTTGTAGCATTTCCATATTCAGGCTTGTATTTGGGCCTAGTGTTTGTGGAGGCTGTGTGTCTGAGCACATATTCAGGGACATCTTGGTTTAGCCAAAGCCATCAGGCATTTCAGTGAGAGAGAATTGTTTGAGGTCATTGGCTGACTGAGGTCACCTGGACTACAGCTTAGACTAAGCACCTCATTGGTTCTTTTGAGATTTCTTTCTTAAAACTGTCTCAGGTTTCAACTTTCTGTTACCTAAGAAGTTCATTTGTGAGTGTTCTGCCATTTCACACTGAGCTTGATCGAAGGAAGGACACTGAGGAAACTCAGAGCTATAATATATAACATTAAGTATCCTGTTTTTGTTTATTTTGTTCTTTATTTCTTTGTTATTTATAGCACTTTGTGTACTGTGTATTTTTCTAGCTAGTTTCACTGTGTGTGAGGTATTAACTGGAAATTGTCCACTTTTATTAAGCATCTGTTGGGTTGTTTGTTTCTAATAACTTGTTGCAGTTAAACTCTTTTTCTAGAGGCTCCTTTAGCTGTTTAAAACTTTCATTTAAAGGCTCACTGCTGCTTTTCAGCTGTGAGAAACATTTCTGCAGTTTGTTCTAAGTAGTGGGGATATTTGTAGCATTTCCATATTCAGGCTTGTATTTGGGCCTAGTGTTTGTGGAGGCTGTGTGTCTGAGCACATATTCAGGGACATCTTGGTTTAGCCAAAGCCATCAGGCATTTCAGTGAGAGAGAATTGTTTGAGGTCATTGGCTGACTGAGGTCACCTGGACTACAGCTTAGACTAAGCACCTCATTGGTTCTTTTGAGATTTCTTTCTTAAAACTGTCTCAGGTTTCAACTTTCTGTTACCTAAGAAGTTCATTTGTGAGTGTTCTGCCATTTCACACTGAGCTTGATCGAAGGAAGGACACTGAGGAAACTCAGAGCTATAATATATAACATTAAGTATCCTGTTTTTGTTTATTTTGTTCTTTATTTCTTTGTTATTTATAGCACTTTGTGTACTGTGTATTTTTCTAGCTAGTTTCACTGTGTGTGAGGTATTAACTGGAAATTGTCCACTTTTATTAAGCATCTGTTGGGTTGTTTGTTTCTAATAACTTGTTGCAGTTAAACTCTTTTTCTAGAGGCTCCTTTAGCTGTTTAAAACTTTCATTTAAAGGCTCACTGCTGCTTTTCAGCTGTGAGAAACATTTCTGCAGTTTGTTCTAAGTAGTGGGGATATTTGTAGCATTTCCATATTCAGGCTTGTATTTGGGCCTAGTGTTTGTGGAGGCTGTGTGTCTGAGCACATATTCAGGGACATCTTGGTTTAGCCAAAGCCATCAGGCATTTCAGTGAGAGAGAATTGTTTGAGGTCATTGGCTGACTGAGGTCACCTGGACTACAGCTTAGACTAAGCACCTCATTGGTTCTTTTGAGATTTCCTTCTTAAAAACTGTCTCAGGTTTCAACTTTCTGTTACCTAAGAAGTTCATTTGTGAGTGTTCTGCCATTTCACACTGAGCTTGATTGAAGGAAAGACACTGAGGAAACTAGGAGCTATAATATATAACATTAAGTAGCCTGTTTTTTGTTTATTTTGTTTTTTATTTCTTTGTTATTTATAGCACTTTGTGTACTGTGTATTTTTCTAGCTAGTTTCACTGTGTGTGAGGTATTAACTGTAAATAGTCCAATTTTGTTGAGCATCTGTTGAGTTGTTTGTTTCTAATAACTTGTTGCAGTTAAACTCTTTTTTCTAGAGGCTCCTTTAGCTGTTTAAAATGTTCATTTAAAGGCTCACTGCTACCTTTCTGCTGTGAGAAACATTTCTGCAGTTTGTTCTAAGTAGAGGGGATATTTGTAGCATTTCCATATTCAGGCTTGTATTTGGGCCTAGTGTTTGTGGAGGCTGTGTGTCTGAGCACATATTCAGGGACATCTTGGTTTAGCCAAAGCCATCAGGCATTTCAGTGAGAGAGAATTGTTTGAGGTCATTGGCTGACTGAGGTCACCTGGACTACAGCTTAGACTAAGCACCTCATTGGTCCCTTTGAGATTTCTTTCTTAAGAACTGTCTCAGGTTTCAACTTTCTGTTACCTAAGAAGTTCATTTGTGAGTGTTCTGCCATTTCACACTGAGCTTGATCGAAGGAAGGACACTGAGGAAACTCAGAGCTATAATATATAACATTAAGTATCCTGTTTTTTTTTATTTTGTTCTTTATTTCTTTGTTATTTATAGCACTTTGTGTACTGTGTATTTTTCTAGCTAGTTTCACTGTGTGTGAGGTATTAACTGGAAATTGTCCACTTTTATTAAGCATCTGTTGGGTTGTTTGTTTCTAATAACTTGTTGCAGTTAAACTCTTTTTTCTAGAGGCTCCTTTAGCTGTTTAAAACTTTCATTTAAAGGCTCACTGCTGCTTTTCAGCTGTGAGAAACATTTCTGCAGTTTGTTCTAAGTAGTGGGGATATTTGTAGCATTTCCATATTCAGGCTTGTATTTGGGCCTAGTGTTTGTGGAGGCTGTGTGTCTGAGCACATATTCAGGGACATCTTGGTTTAGCCAAAGCCATCAGGCATTTCAGTGAGAGAGAATTGTTTGAGGTCATTGGCTGACTGAGGTCACCTGGACTACAGCTTAGACTAAGCACCTCATTGGTTCTTTTGAGATTTCTTTCTTAAAACTGTCTCAGGTTTCAACTTTCTGTTACCTAAGAAGTTCATTTGTGAGTGTTCTGCCATTTCACACTGAGCTTGATCGAAGGAAGGACACTGAGGAAACTCAGAGCTATAATATATAACATTAAGTATCCTGTTTTATGTTTATTCTGTTCTTTATTTCTTTGTTATTTATAGCACTTTGTGTACTGTGTATTTTTCTAGCTAGTTTCACTGTGTGTGAGGTATTAACTGGAAATTGTCCACTTTTATTAAGCATCTGTTGGGTTGTTTGTTTCTAATAACTTGTTGCAGTTAAACTCTTTTTCTAGAGGCTCCTTTAGCTGTTTAAAACTTTCATTTAAAGGCTCACTGCTGCTTTTCAGCTGTGAGAAACATTTCTGCAGTTTGTTCTAAGTAGTGGGGATATTTGTAGCATTTCCATATTCAGGCTTGTATTTGGGCCTAGTGTTTGTGGAGGCTGTGTGTCTGAGCACATATTCAGGGACATCTTGGTTTAGCCAAAGCCATCAGGCATTTCAGTGAGAGAGAATTGTTTGAGGTCATTGGCTGACTGAGGTCACCTGGACTACAGCTTAGACTAAGCACCTCATTGGTTCTTTTGAGATTTCTTTCTTAAAACTGTCTCAGGTTTCAACTTTCTGTTACCTAAGAAGTTCATTTGTGAGTGTTCTGCCATTTCACACTGAGCTTGATCGAAGGAAGGACACTGAGGAAACTCGGAGCTATAATATATAACATTAAGTATCCTGTTTTTGTTTATTTTGTTCTTTATTTCTTTGTTATTTATAGCACTTTGTGTACTGTGTATTTTTCTAGCTAGTTTCACTGTGTGTGAGGTATTAACTGGAAATTGTCCACTTTTATTAAGCATCTGTTGGGTTGTTTGTTTCTAATAACTTGTTGCAGTTAAACTCTTTTTCTAGAGGCTCCTTTAGCTGTTTAAAACTTTCATTTAAAGGCTCACTGCTGCTTTTCAGCTGTGAGAAACATTTCTGCAGTTTGTTCTAAGTAGTGGGGATATTTGTAGCATTTCCATATTCAGGCTTGTATTTGGGCCTAGTGTTTGTGGAGGCTGTGTGTCTGAGCACATATTCAGGGACATCTTGGTTTAGCCAAAGCCATCAGGCATTTCAGTGAGAGAGAATTGTTTGAGGTCATTGGCTGACTGAGGTCACCTGGACTACAGCTTAGACTAAGCACCTCATTGGTTCTTTTGAGATTTCTTTCTTAAAGATGTCTCAGGTTTCAACTTTCTGTTACCTAAGAAGTTCATTTGTGAGTGTTCTGCCATTTCACACTGAGCTTGATCGAAGGAAGGACACTGAGGAAACTCAGAGCTATAATATATAACATTAAGTATCCTGTTTTTTGTTTATTTTGTTCTTTATTTCTTTGTTATTTATAGCACTTTGTGTACTGTGTATTTTTCTAGCTAGTTTCACTGTGTGTGAGGTATTAACTGGAAATTGTCCACTTTTATTAAGCATCTGTTGGGTTGTTTGTTTCTAATAACTTGTTGCAGTTAAACTCTTTTTTTCTAGAGGCTCCTTTAGCTGTTTAAAACTTTCATTTAAAGGCTCACTGCTGCTTTTCAGCTGTGAGAAACATTTCTGCAGTTTGTTCTAAGTAGTGGGGATATTTGTAGCATTTCCATATTCAGGCTTGTATTTGGGCCTAGTGTTTGTGGAGGCTGTGTGTCTGAGCACATATTCAGGGACATCTTGGTTTAGCCAAAGCCATCAGGCATTTCAGTGAGAGAGAATTGTTTGAGGTCATTGGCTGACTGAGGTCACCTGGACTACAGCTTAGACTAAGCACCTCATTGGTTCTTTTGAGATTTCTTTCTTAAAACTGTCTCAGGTTTCAACTTTCTGTTACCTAAGAAGTTCATTTGTGAGTGTTCTGCCATTTCACACTGAGCTTGATCCAAGGAAGGACACTGAGGAAACTCAGAGCTATAATATATAACATTAAGTATCCTGTTTTTGTTTATTTTGTTCTTTATTTCTTTATTATTTATAGCACTTTGTGTACTGTGTATTTTTCTAGCTAGTTTCACTGTGTGTGAGGTATTAACTGGAAATTGTCCACTTTTATTAAGCATCTGTTGGGTTGTTTGTTTCTAATAACTTGTTGCAGTTAAACTCTTTTTCTAGAGGCTCCTTTAGCTGTTTAAAACTTTCATTTAAAGGCTCACTGCTGCTTTTCAGCTGTGAGAAACATTTCTGCAGTTTGTTCTAAGTAGTGGGGATATTTGTAGCATTTCCATATTCAGGCTTGTATTTGGGCCTAGTGTTTGTGGAGGCTGTGTGTCTGAGCACATATTCAGGGACATCTTGGTTTAGCCAAAGCCATCAGGCATTTCAGTGAGAGAGAATTGTTTGAGGTCATTGGCTGACTGAGGTCACCTGGACTACAGCTTAGACTAAGCACCTCATTGGTTCTTTTGAGATTTCTTTCTTAAAACTGTCTCAGGTTTCAACTTTCTGTTACCTAAGAAGTTCATTTGTGAGTGTTCTGCCATTTCACACTGAGCTTGATCGAAGGAAGGACACTGAGGAAACTCAGAGCTATAATATATAACATTAAGTATCCTGTTTTTGTTTATTTTGTTCTTTATTTCTTTGTTATTTATAGCACTTTGTGTACTGTGTATTTTTCTAGCTAGTTTCACTGTGTGTGAGGTATTAACTGGAAATTGTCCACTTTTATTAAGCATCTGTTGGGTTGTTTGTTTCTAATAACTTGTTGCAGTTAAACTCTTTTTCTAGAGGCTCCTTTAGCTGTTTAAAACTTTCATTTAAAGGCTCACTGCTGCTTTTCAGCTGTGAGAAACATTTCTGCAGTTTGTTCTAAGTAGTGGGGATATTTGTAGCATTTCCATATTCAGGCTTGTATTTGGGCCTAGTGTTTGTGGAGGCTGTGTGTCTGAGCACATATTCAGGGACATCTTGGTTTAGCCAAAGCCATCAGGCATTTCAGTGAGAGAGAATTGTTTGAGGTCATTGGCTGACTGAGGTCACCTGGACTACAGCTTAGACTAAGCACCTCATTGGTTCTTTTGAGATTTCTTTCTTAAAAACTGTCTCAGGTTTCAACTTTCTGTTACCTAAGAAGTTCATTTGTGAGTGTTCTGCCATTTCACACTGAGCTTGATCGAAGGAAGGACACTGAGGAAACTCAGAGCTATAATATATAACATTAAGTATCCTGTTTTTGTTTATTTTGTTCTTTATTTCTTTGTTATTTATAGCACTTTGTGTACTGTGTATTTTTCTAGCTAGTTTCACTGTGTGTGAGGTATTAACTGGAAATTGTCCACTTTTATTAAGCATCTGTTGGGTTGTTTGTTTCTAATAACTTGTTGCAGTTAAACTCTTTTTCTAGAGGCTCCTTTAGCTGTTTAAAACTTTCATTTAAAGGCTCACTGCTGCTTTTCAGCTGTGAGAAACATTTCTGCAGTTTGTTCTAAGTAGTGGGGATATTTGTAGCATTTCCATATTCAGGCTTGTATTTGGGCCTAGTGTTTGTGGAGGCTGTGTGTCTGAGCACATATTCAGGGACATCTTGGTTTAGCCAAAGCCATCAGGCATTTCAGTGAGAGAGAATTGTTTGAGGTCATTGGCTGACTGAGGTCACCTGGACTACAGCTTAGACTAAGCACCTCATTGGTTCTTTTGAGATTTCTTTCTTAAAACTGTCTCAGGTTTCAACTTTCTGTTACCTAAGAAGTTCATTTGTGAGTGTTCTGCCATTTCACACTGAGCTTGATCGAAGGAAGGACACTGAGGAAACTCAGAGCTATAATATATAACATTAAGTATCCTGTTTTTGTTTATTTTGTTCTTTATTTCTTTGTTATTTATAGCACTTTGTGTACTGTGTATTTTTCTAGCTAGTTTCACTGTGTGTGAGGTATTAACTGGAAATTGTCCACTTTTATTAAGCATCTGTTGGGTTGTTTGTTTCTAATAACTTGTTGCAGTTAAACTCTTTTTTCTAGAGGCTCCTTTAGCTGTTTAAAACTTTCATTTAAAGGCTCACTGCTGCTTTTCAGCTGTGAGAAACATTTCTGCAGTTTGTTCTAAGTAGTGGGGATATTTGTAGCATTTCCATATTCAGGCTTGTATTTGGGCCTAGTGTTTGTGGAGGCTGTGTGTCTGAGCACATATTCAGGGACATCTTGGTTTAGCCAAAGCCATCAGGCATTTCAGTGAGAGAGAATTGTTTGAGGTCATTGGCTGACTGAGGTCACCTGGACTACAGCTTAGACTAAGCACCTCATTGGTTCTTTTGAGATTTCTTTCTTAAAAACTGTCTCAGGTTTCAACTTTCTGTTACCTAAGAAGTTCATTTGTGAGTGTTCTGCCATTTCACACTGAGCTTGATCGAAGGAAGGACACTGAGGAAACTCAGAGCTATAATATATAACATTAAGTATCCTGTTTTTGTTTATTTTGTTCTTTATTTCTTTGTTATTTATAGCACTTTGTGTACTGTGTATTTTTCTAGCTAGTTTCACTGTGTGTGAGGTATTAACTGGAAATTGTCCACTTTTATTAAGCATCTGTTGGGTTGTTTGTTTCTAATAACTTGTTGCAGTTAAACTCTTTTTTCTAGAGGCTCCTTTAGCTGTTTAAAACTTTCATTTAAAGGCTCACTGCTGCTTTTCAGCTGTGAGAAACATTTCTGCAGTTTGTTCTAAGTAGTGGGGATATTTGTAGCATTTCCATATTCAGGCTTGTATTTGGGCCTAGTGTTTGTGGAGGCTGTGTGTCTGAGCACATATTCAGGGACATCTTGGTTTAGCCAAAGCCATCAGGCATTTCAGTGAGAGAGAATTGTTTGAGGTCATTGGCTGACTGAGGTCACCTGGACTACAGCTTAGACTAAGCACCTCATTGGTTCTTTTGAGATTTCTTTCTTAAAAACTGTCTCAGGTTTCAACTTTCTGTTACCTAAGAAGTTCATTTGTGAGTGTTCTGCCATTTCACACTGAGCTTGATCGAAGGAAGGACACTGAGGAAACTCAGAGCTATAATATATAACATTAAGTATCCTGTTTTTGTTTATTTTGTTCTTTATTTCTTTGTTATTTATAGCACTTTGTGTACTGTGTATTTTTCTAGCTAGTTTCACTGTGTGTGAGGTATTAACTGGAAATTGTCCACTTTTATTAAGCATCTGTTGGGTTGTTTGTTTCTAATAACTTGTTGCAGTTAAACTCTTTTTCTAGAGGCTCCTTTAGCTGTTTAAAACTTTCATTTAAAGGCTCACTGCTGCTTTTCAGCTGTGAGAAACATTTCTGCAGTTTGTTCTAAGTAGTGGGGATATTTGTAGCATTTCCATATTCAGGCTTGTATTTGGGCCTAGTGTTTGTGGAGGCTGTGTGTCTGAGCACATATTCAGGGACATCTTGGTTTAGCCAAAGCCATCAGGCATTTCAGTGAGAGAGAATTGTTTGAGGTCATTGGCTGACTGAGGTCACCTGGACTACAGCTTAGACTAAGCACCTCATTGGTTCTTTTGAGATTTCTTTCTTAAAACTGTCTCAGGTTTCAACTTTCTGTTACCTAAGAAGTTCATTTGTGAGTGTTCTGCCATTTCACACTGAGCTTGATCGAAGGAAGGACACTGAGGAAACTCAGAGCTATAATATATAACATTAAGTATCCTGTTTTTGTTGATTTTGTTCTTTATTTCTTTGTTATTTATAGCACTTTGTGTACTGTGTATTTTTCTAGCTAGTTTCACTGTGTGTGAGGTATTAACTGGAAATTGTCCACTTTTATTAAGCATCTGTTGGGTTGTTTGTTTCTAATAACTTGTTGCAGTTAAACTCTTTTTCTAGAGGCTCCTTTAGCTGTTTAAAACTTTCATTTAAAGGCTCACTGCTGCTTTTCAGCTGTGAGAAACATTTCTGCAGTTTGTTCTAAGTAGTGGGGATATTTGTAGCATTTCCATATTCAGGCTTGTATTTGGGCCTAGTGTTTGTGGAGGCTGTGTGTCTGAGCACATATTCAGGGACATCTTGGTTTAGCCAAAGCCATCAGGCATTTCAGTGAGAGAGAATTGTTTGAGGTCATTGGCTGACTGAGGTCACCTGGACTACAGCTTAGACTAAGCACCTCATTGGTTCTTTTGAGATTTCTTTCTTAAAAATGTCTCAGGTTTCAACTTTCTGTTACCTAAGAAGTTCATTTGTGAGTGTTCTGCCATTTCACACTGAGCTTGATCGAAGGAAGGACACTGAGGAAACTCAGAGCTATAATATATAACATTAAGTATCCTGTTTTTGTTTATTTTGTTCTTTATTTCTTTGTTATTTATAGCACTTTGTGTACTGTGTATTTTTCTAGCTAGTTTCACTGTGTGTGAGGTATTAACTGGAAATTGTCCACTTTTATTAAGCATCTGTTGGGTTGTTTGTTTCTAATAACGTGTTGCAGTTAAACTCTTTTTCTAGAGGCTCCTTTAGCTGTTTAAAACTTTCATTTAAAGGCTCACTGCTGCTTTTCAGCTGTGAGAAACATTTCTGCAGTTTGTTCTAAGTAGTGGGGATATTTGTAGCATTTCCATATTCAGGCTTGTATTTGGGCCTAGTGTTTGTGGAGGCTGTGTGTCTGAGCACATATTCAGGGACATCTTGGTTTAGCCAAAGCCATCAGGCATTTCAGTGAGAGAGAATTGTTTGAGGTCATTGGCTGACTGAGGTCACCTGGACTACAGCTTAGACTAAGCACCTCATTGGTTCTTTTGAGATTTCTTTCTCAAAACTGTCTCAGGTTTCAACTTTCTGTTACCTAAGAAGTTCATTTGTGAGTGTTCTGCCATTTCACACTGAGCTTGATCGAAGGAAGGACACTGAGGAAACTCGGAGCTATAATATATAACATTAAGTATCCTGTTTTTGTTTATTTTGTTCTTTATTTCTTTGTTATTTATAGCACTTTGTGTACTGTGTATTTTTCTAGCTAGTTTCACTGTGTGTGAGGTATTAACTGGAAATTGTCCACTTTTATTAAGCATCTGTTGGGTTGTTTGTTTCTAATAACTTGTTGCAGTTAAACTCTTTTTCTAGAGGCTCCTTTAGCTGTTTAAAACTTTCATTTAAAGGCTCACTGCTGCTTTTCAGCTGTGAGAAACATTTCTGCAGTTTGTTCTAAGTAGTGGGGATATTTGTAGCATTTCCATATTCAGGCTTGTATTTGGGCCTAGTGTTTGTGGAGGCTGTGTGTCTGAGCACATATTCAGGGACATCTTGGTTTAGCCAAAGCCATCAGGCATTTCAGTGAGAGAGAATTGTTTGAGGTCATTGGCTGACTGAGGTCACCTGGACTACAGCTTAGACTAAGCACCTCATTGGTTCTTTTGAGATTTCTTTCTTAAAAACTGTCTCAGGTTTCAACTTTCTGTTACCTAAGAAGTTCATTTGTGAGTGTTCTGCCATTTCACACTGAGCTTGATCGAAGGAAGGACACTGAGGAAACTCAGAGCTATAATATATAACATTAAGTATCCTGTTTTTTGTTTATTTTGTTCTTTATTTCTTTGTTATTTATAGCACTTTGTGTACTGTGTATTTTTCTAGCTAGTTTCACTGTGTGTGAGGTATTAACTGGAAATTGTCCACTTTTATTAAGCATCTGTTGGGTTGTTTGTTTCTAATAACTTGTTGCAGTTAAACTCTTTTTTCTAGAGGCTCCTTTAGCTGTTTAAAACTTTCATTTAAAGGCTCACTGCTGCTTTTCAGCTGTGAGAAACATTTCTGCAGTTTGTTCTAAGTAGTGGGGATATTTGTAGCATTTCCATATTCAGGCTTGTATTTGGGCCTAGTGTTTGTGGAGGCTGTGTGTCTGAGCACATATTCAGGGACATCTTGGTTTAGCCAAAGCCATCAGGCATTTCAGTGAGAGAGAATTGTTTGAGGTCATTGGCTGACTGAGGTCACCTGGACTACAGCTTAGACTAAGCACCTCATTGGTTCTTTTGAGATTTCTTTCTTAAAAACTGTCTCAGGTTTCAACTTTCTGTTACCTAAGAAGTTCATTTGTGAGTGTTCTGCCATTTCACACTGAGCTTGATCGAAGGAAGGACACTGAGGAAACTCAGAGCTATAATATATAACATTAAGTATCCTGTTTTTGTTTATTTTGTTCTTTATTTCTTTGTTATTTATAGCACTTTGTGTACTGTGTATTTTTCTAGCTAGTTTCACTGTGTGTGAGGTATTAACTGGAAATTGTCCACTTTTATTAAGCATCTGTTGGGTTGTTTGTTTCTAATAACTTGTTGCAGTTAAACTCTTTTTCTAGAGGCTCCTTTAGCTGTTTAAAACTTTCATTTAAAGGCTCACTGCTGCTTTTCAGCTGTGAGAAACATTTCTGCAGTTTGTTCTAAGTAGTGGGGATATTTGTAGCATTTCCATATTCAGGCTTGTATTTGGGCCTAGTGTTTGTGGAGGCTGTGTGTCTGAGCACATATTCAGGGACATCTTGGTTTAGCCAAAGCCATCAGGCATTTCAGTGAGAGAGAATTGTTTGAGGTCATTGGCTGACTGAGGTCACCTGGACTACAGCTTAGACTAAGCACCTCATTGGTTCTTTTGAGATTTCTTTCTTAAAACTGTCTCAGGTTTCAACTTTCTGTTACCTAAGAAGTTCATTTGTGAGTGTTCTGCCATTTCACACTGAGCTTGATCGAAGGAAGGACACTGAGGAAACTCGGAGCTATAATATATAACATTAAGTATCCTGTTTTTTGTTTATTTTGTTCTTTATTTCTTTGTTATTTATAGCACTTTGTGTACTGTGTATTTTTCTAGCTAGTTTCACTGTGTGTGAGGTATTAACTGGAAATTGTCCACTTTTATTAAGCATCTGTTGGGTTGTTTGTTTCTAATAACTTGTTGCAGTTAAACTCTTTCTAGAGGCTCCTTTAGCTGTTTAAAACTTTCATTTAAAGGCTCACTGCTGCTTTTCAGCTGTGAGAAACATTTCTGCAGTTTGTTCTAAGTAGTGGGGATATTTGTAGCATTTCCATATTCAGGCTTGTATTTGGGCCTAGTGTTTGTGGAGGCTGTGTGTCTGAGCACATATTCAGGGACATCTTGGTTTAGCCAAAGCCATCAGGCATTTCAGTGAGAGAGAATTGTTTGAGGTCATTGGCTGACTGAGGTCACCTGGACTACAGCTTAGACTAAGCACCTCATTGGTTCTTTTGAGATTTCTTTCTTAAAAACTGTCTCAGGTTTCAACTTTCTGTTACCTAAGAAGTTCATTTGTGAGTGTTCTGCCATTTCACACTGAGCTTGATCGAAGGAAGGACACTGAGGAAACTCGGAGCTATAATATATAACATTAAGTATCCTGTTTTTGTTTATTTTGTTCTTTATTTCTTTGTTATTTATAGCACTTTGTGTACTGTGTATTTTTCTAGCTAGTTTCACTGTGTGTGAGGTATTAACTGGAAATTGTCCACTTTTATTAAGCATCTGTTGGGTTGTTTGTTTCTAATAACTTGTTGCAGTTAAACTCTTTTTTCTAGAGGCTCCTTTAGCTGTTTAAAACTTTCATTTAAAGGCTCACTGCTGCTTTTCAGCTGTGAGAAACATTTCTGCAGTTTGTTCTAAGTAGTGGGGATATTTGTAGCATTTCCATATTCAGGCTTGTATTTGGGCCTAGTGTTTGTGGAGGCTGTGTGTCTGAGCACATATTCAGGGACATCTTGGTTTAGCCAAAGCCATCAGGCATTTCAGTGAGAGAGAATTGTTTGAGGTCATTGGCTGACTGAGGTCACCTGGACTACAGCTTAGACTAAGCACCTCATTGGTTCTTTTGAGATTTCTTTCTTAAAACTGTCTCAGGTTTCAACTTTCTGTTACCTAAGAAGTTCATTTGTGAGTGTTCTGCCATTTCACACTGAGCTTGATCGAAGGAAGGACACTGAGGAAACTCAGAGCTATAATATATAACATTAAGTATCCTTTTTTTGTTTATTTTGTTCTTTATTTCTTTGTTATTTATAGCACTTTGTGTACTGTGTATTTTTCTAGCTAGTTTCACTGTGTGTGAGGTATTAACTGGAAATTGTCCACTTTTATTAAGCATCTGTTGGGTTGTTTGTTTCTAATAACTTGTTGCAGTTAAACTCTTTTTCTAGAGGCTCCTTTAGCTGTTTAAAACTTTCATTTAAAGGCTCACTGCTGCTTTTCAGCTGTGAGAAACATTTCTGCAGTTTGTTCTAAGTAGTGGGGATATTTGTAGCATTTCCATATTCAGGCTTGTATTTGGGCCTAGTGTTTGTGGAGGCTGTGTGTCTGAGCACATATTCAGGGACATCTTGGTTTAGCCAAAGCCATCAGGCATTTCAGTGAGAGAGAATTGTTTGAGGTCATTGGCTGACTGAGGTCACCTGGACTACAGCTTAGACTAAGCACCTCATTGGTTCTTTTGAGATTTCTTTCTTAAAACTGTCTCAGGTTTCAACTTTCTGTTACCTAAGAAGTTCATTTGTGAGTGTTCTGCCATTTCACACTGAGCTTGATCGAAGGAAGGACACTGAGGAAACTCGGAGCTATAATATATAACATTAAGTATCCTGTTTTTTTTATTTTGTTCTTTATTTCTTTGTTATTTATAGCACTTTGTGTACTGTGTATTTTTCTAGCTAGTTTCACTGTGTGTGAGGTATTAACTGGAAATTGTCCACTTTTATTAAGCATCTGTTGGGTTGTTTGTTTCTAATAACTTGTTGCAGTTAAACTCTTTTTCTAGAGGCTCCTTTAGCTGTTTAAAACTTTCATTTAAAGGCTCACTGCTGCTTTTCAGCTGTGAGAAACATTTCTGCAGTTTGTTCTAAGTAGTGGGGATATTTGTAGCATTTCCATATTCAGGCTTGTATTTGGGCCTAGTGTTTGTGGAGGCTGTGTGTCTGAGCACATATTCAGGGACATCTTGGTTTAGCCAAAGCCATCAGGCATTTCAGTGAGAGAGAATTGTTTGAGGTCATTGGCTGACTGAGGTCACCTGGACTACAGCTTAGACTAAGCACCTCATTGGTTCTTTTGAGATTTCTTTCTTAAAACTGTCTCAGGTTTCAACTTTCTGTTACCTAAGAAGTTCATTTGTGAGTGTTCTGCCATTTCACACTGAGCTTGATCGAAGGAAGGACACTGAGGAAACTCAGAGCTATAATATATAACATTAAGTATCCTGTTTTTGTTTATTTTGTTCTTTATTTCTTTGTTATTTATAGCACTTTGTGTACTGTGTATTTTTCTAGCTAGTTTCACTGTGTGTGAGGTATTAACTGGAAATTGTCCACTTTTATTAAGCATCTGTTGGGTTGTTTGTTTCTAATAACTTGTTGCAGTTAAACTCTTTTTCTAGAGGCTCCTTTAGCTGTTTAAAACTTTCATTTAAAGGCTCACTGCTGCTTTTCAGCTGTGAGAAACATTTCTGCAGTTTGTTCTAAGTAGTGGGGATATTTGTAGCATTTCCATATTCAGGCTTGTATTTGGGCCTAGTGTTTGTGGAGGCTGTGTGTCTGAGCACATATTCAGGGACATCTTGGTTTAGCCAAAGCCATCAGGCATTTCAGTGAGAGAGAATTGTTTGAGGTCATTGGCTGACTGAGGTCACCTGGACTACAGCTTAGACTAAGCACCTCATTGGTTCTTTTGAGATTTCTTTCTTAAAACTGTCTCAGGTTTCAACTTTCTGTTACCTAAGAAGTTCATTTGTGAGTGTTCTGCCATTTCACACTGAGCTTGATCGAAGGAAGGACACTGAGGAAACTCAGAGCTATAATATATAACATTAAGTATCCTTTTTTGTTTATTTTGTTCTTTATTTCTTTGTTATTTATAGCACTTTGTGTACTGTGTATTTTTCTAGCTAGTTTCACTGTGTGTGAGGTATTAACTGGAAATTGTCCACTTTTATTAAGCATCTGTTGGGTTGTTTGTTTCTAATAACTTGTTGCAGTTAAACTCTTTTTTTCCTAGAGGCTCCTTTAGCTGTTTAAAACTTTCATTTAAAGGCTCACTGCTGCTTTTCAGCTGTGAGAAACATTTCTGCAGTTTGTTCTAAGTAGTGGGGATATTTGTAGCATTTCCATATTCAGGCTTGTATTTGGGCCTAGTGTTTGTGGAGGCTGTGTGTCTGAGCACATATTCAGGGACATCTTGGTTTAGCCAAAGCCATCAGGCATTTCAGTGAGAGAGAATTGTTTGAGGTCATTGGCTGACTGAGGTCACCTGGACTACAGCTTAGACTAAGCACCTCATTGGTTCTTTTGAGATTTCTTTCTTAAAAACTGTCTCAGGTTTCAACTTTCTGTTACCTAAGAAGTTCATTTGTGAGTGTTCTGCCATTTCACACTGAGCTTGATCGAAGGAAGGACACTGAGGAAACTCAGAGCTATAATATATAACATTAAGTATCTTTTTTTGTTTATTTTGTTCTTTATTTCTTTGTTATTTATAGCACTTTGTGTACTGTGTATTTTTCTAGCTAGTTTCACTGTGTGTGAGGTATTAACTGGAAATTGTCCACTTTTATTAAGCATCTGTTGGGTTGTTTGTTTCTAATAACTTGTTGCAGTTAAACTCTTTTTCTAGAGGCTCCTTTAGCTGTTTAAAACTTTCATTTAAAGGCTCACTGCTGCTTTTCAGCTGTGAGAAACATTTCTGCAGTTTGTTCTAAGTAGTGGGGATATTTGTAGCATTTCCATATTCAGGCTTGTATTTGGGCCTAGTGTTTGTGGAGGCTGTGTGTCTGAGCACATATTCAGGGACATCTTGGTTTAGCCAAAGCCATCAGGCATTTCAGTGAGAGAGAATTGTTTGAGGTCATTGGCTGACTGAGGTCACCTGGACTACAGCTTAGACTAAGCACCTCATTGGTTCTTTTGAGATTTCTTTCTTAAAAACTGTCTCAGGTTTCAACTTTCTGTTACCTAAGAAGTTCATTTGTGAGTGTTCTGCCATTTCACACTGAGCTTGATCGAAGGAAGGACACTGAGGAAACTCGGAGCTATAATATATAACATTAAGTATCCTGTTTTTGTTTATTTTGTTCTTTATTTCTTTGTTATTTATAGCACTTTGTGTACTGTGTATTTTTCTAGCTAGTTTCACTGTGTGTGAGGTATTAACTGGAAATTGTCCACTTTTATTAAGCATCTGTTGGGTTGTTTGTTTCTAATAACTTGTTGCAGTTAAACTCTTTTTCTAGAGGCTCCTTTAGCTGTTTAAAACTTTCATTTAAAGGCTCACTGCTGCTTTTCAGCTGTGAGAAACATTTCTGCAGTTTGTTCTAAGTAGTGGGGATATTTGTAGCATTTCCATATTCAGGCTTGTATTTGGGCCTAGTGTTTGTGGAGGCTGTGTGTCTGAGCACATATTCAGGGACATCTTGGTTTAGCCAAAGCCATCAGGCATTTCAGTGAGAGAGAATTGTTTGAGGTCATTGGCTGACTGAGGTCACCTGGACTACAGCTTAGACTAAGCACCTCATTGGTTCTTTTGAGATTTCTTTCTTAAAAACTGTCTCAGGTTTCAACTTTCTGTTACCTAAGAAGTTCATTTGTGAGTGTTCTGCCATTTCACACTGAGCTTGATCGAAGGAAGGAAACTGAGGAAACTCGGAGCTATAATATATAACATTAAGTATCCTGTTTTTGTTTATTTTCTTCTTTATTTCTTTGTTATTTATAGCACTTTGTGTACTGTGTATTTTTCTAGCTAGTTTCACTGTGTGTGAGGTATTAACTGGAAATTGTCCACTGGTATTAAGCATCTGTTGGGTTGTTTGTTTCTAATAACTTGTTGCAGTTAAACTCTTTTTCCAAGAGGCTCCTTTAGCTGTTTAAAACTTTCATTTAAAGGCTCACTGCTGCTCTTCAGCTGTGAGAAACATTTCTGCAGTTTGTTCTAAGTAGTGGGGATATTTGTAGCATTTCCATATTCAGGCTTGTATTTGGGCCTAGTGTTTGTGGAGGCTGTGTGTCTGAGCACATATTCAGGGACATCTTGGTTTAGCCAAAGCCATCAGGCATTTCAGTGAGAGAGAATTGTTTGAGGTCATTGGCTGACTGAGGTCACCTGGACTACAGCTTAGACTAAACATCTCATTGGTACTTTTGAGATTTCTTTCTTAAATCTGTCTCAGGTTTCAAATATCTGTTACATAAGAAGTTCAATTGTGAGTGTTCTGCTATTTCACACTGAGCTTGATCGAAGGAAGGACACTGAGGAAACTCGGAGCTATAATATATAACATTAAGTATCCTGTTTTTTGTTTATTTTGTTCTTCATTTCTCTATTATTTATAGCACTTTGTGTACTGTGTATTTTTCTAGCTAGTTGCACTGTGTGTGAGGTATTAACTGGAAATTGTCCACTTTTATTAAGCATCTGTTGGGTTGTTTGTTTCTAATAACTTGTTGCAGTTAAACTCTTTTTTCTAGAGGCTCCTTTAGCTGTTTAAAACTTTCATTTAAAGGCTCACTGCTGCTTTTCAGCTGTGAGAAACATTTCTGCAGTTTGTTCTAAGTAGTGGGGATATTTGTAGCATTTCCATATTCAGGCTTGTATTTGGGCCTAGTGTTTGTGGAGGCTGTGTGTCTGAGCACATATTCAGGGACATCTTGGTTTAGCCAAAGCCATCAGGCATTTCAGTGAGAGAGAATTGTTTGAGGTCATTGGCTGACTGAGGTCACCTGGACTACAGCTTAGACTAAGCACCTCATTGGTTCTTTTGAGATTTCTTTCTTAAAAACTGTCTCAGGTTTCAACTTTCTGTTACCTAAGAAGTTCATTTGTGAGTGTTCTGCCATTTCACACTGAGCTTGATCGAAGGAAGGACACTGAGGAAACTCGGAGCTATAATATATAACATTAAGTATCCTGTTTTTGTTTATTTTGTTCTTTATTTCTTTGTTATTTATAGCACTTTGTGTACTGTGTATTTTTCTAGCTAGTTTCACTGTGTGTGAGGTATTAACTGGAAATTGTCCACTTTTATTAAGCATCTGTTGGGTTGTTTGTTTCTAATAACTTGTTGCAGTTAAACTCTTTTTCTAGAGGCTCCTTTAGCTGTTTAAAACTTTCATTTAAAGGCTCACTGCTGCTTTTCAGCTGTGAGAAACATTTCTGCAGTTTGTTCTAAGTAGTGGGGATATTTGTAGCATTTCCATATTCAGGCTTGTATTTGGGCCTAGTGTTTGTGGAGGCTGTGTGTCTGAGCACATATTCAGGGACATCTTGGTTTAGCCAAAGCCATCAGGCATTTCAGTGAGAGAGAATTGTTTGAGGTCATTGGCTGACTGAGGTCACCTGGACTACAGCTTAGACTAAGCACCTCATTGGTTCTTTTGAGATTTCTTTCTTAAAACTGTCTCAGGTTTCAACTTTCTGTTACCTAAGAAGTTCATTTGTGAGTGTTCTGCCATTTCACACTGAGCTTGATCGAAGGAAGGACACTGAGGAAACTCGGAGCTATAATATATAACATTAAGTATCCTGTTTTTTTGTTTATTTTGTTCTTTATTTCTTTGTTATTTATAACACTTAGTGTACTGTGTATTTTTCTAGCTAGTTTCACTGTGTGTGAGGTATTAACTGGAAATTTTCCACTTTTATTAAGCATCTGTTGGGTTGGTTGTTTCTAATAACTTGTTGCAGTTAAACTCTTTTTTCTAGAGGCTCCTTTAGCTGTTTAAAACTTTCATTTAAAGGCTCACTGCTGTTTCTCAGCTGTGAGAAACATTTCTGCAGTTTGTTCTAAGCAGTGGTGATATTTGTAGCATTTCCATATTCAGGCTTGTATTTGGGCCTAGTGTTTGTGGAGGCTGTGTGTCTGAGCACGTATTCAGGGACATTGTGGTTTAGTCAAAGCCATCAGGCATTTCAGTGAGAGAGAATTGTTTGAGATCATTGGCTGACTGAGGTCACCTGCACTACAGCTTAGACTAAGCACCTCATTGGTTCTTTTGAGATTTCTGCCTTAAAAATGTCTCAGGTTTCAACTTTCTGTTACCTAAGAAGTTCATTTGTGAGTGTTCTGCCATTTCACACTGAGCTTGATCAAAGGAAGGACACTGAGGAAACTCGGAGCTATAATATATAACATTAAGTATCCTGTTTTTGTTTATTTTGTTCTTTATTTCTTTGTTATTTATAGCACTTTGTGTACTGTGTATTTTTCTAGCTAGTTTCACTGTGTGTGAGGTATTAACTGGAAATTGTCCACTTTTATTAAGCATCTGTTGGGTTGTTTGTTTCTAATAACTTGTTGCAGTTAAACTCTTTTTTCTAGAGGCTCCTTTAGCTGTTTAAAACTTTCATTTAAAGGCTCACTGCTGCTTTTCAGCTGTGAGAAACATTTCTGCAGTTTGTTCTAAGTAGTGGGGATATTTGTAGCATTTCCATATTCAGGCTTGTATTTGGGCCTAGTGTTTGTGGAGGCTGTGTGTCTGAGCACATATTCAGGGACATCTTGGTTTAGCCAAAGCCATCAGGCATTTCAGTGAGAGAGAATTGTTTGAGGTCATTGGCTGACTGAGGTCACCTGGACTACAGCTTAGACTAAGCACCTCATTGGTTCTTTTGAGATTTCTTTCTTAAAAACTGTCTCAGGTTTCAACTTTCTGTTACCTAAGAAGTTCATTTGTGAGTGTTCTGCCATTTCACACTGAGCTTGATCAAAGGAAGGACACTGAGGAAACTCGGAGCTATAATATATAACATTAAGTATCCTGTTTTTGTTTATTTTGTTCTTTATTTCTTTGTTATTTATAGCACTTTGTGTACTGTGTATTTTTCTAGCTAGTTTCCCTGTGTGTGAGGTATTAACTCATTCACTCCAGAGCAGCTCAGGAAGAGCTGCCTGCTAAATTCCACCATAGGAACAACAGAGCAGCCTGAGCTCATTTTCAGAAAATCCATTTGTAATACTGTACAGAAAACAAATGCTCATAACTCTTTAACTATAAGAGCTACACTAAAAATGTAAACGCGAAAGTTGTTCAGCAGACACTGACCTTTCCAACAGTATAAATGTTGATAGTGCATATCAAAGTCATAATTAAATATTTGGCAAGGAATGCTGATATTGTGCAATTTTTTTAATTTTTTGGAAAAGCAAACCACAATATCTTGGTCTATGTACCATGCAGACCCATACAATTTGAATTTAATTTGTTAGTATGAATGTCAGCTTTAAAATGATACTTTAACCATAACTGTGTGACACTCCTTTCATGAGATATTCACAGAAATATGATTAGTATATTATTTCTCATAATTGATAAATAAATAAAGCCTAATATCTCATCACCTGTAACAGACAGAGCCTCCATATCAGTGTAGAAGTTGTGCATCGGAATGTCAGCTTCAAAATGACGCATCATTTATGTGATTACCATGCTCCCTCGCAAAGATATGGGCATAATAATGAGAAGTATTATAAATGTATAATTTTCATATTTGTACAAGACTAAACAAACTGTGATATCTGTACGTGTGTACAGTGCCTAGACACAGTTCTTTTACCATGATGTAAGGAGTAACACTGTCTTCAAAATGATGCATTACTTCACACAATGTGGTGCTCCCTTGCAAAGTTATTTACCAAAATATGAAAAAAATCATAATTTCCATAACCATAAGTCTCAAACAAACTTTGATATCTGCACATGTGTCAAACATACTGGCACAATTCTTTTACAATATTAGAACCAGCAATACTGTCTTCAAAATGAGATATTACTTGGCACATTCAGATGCTCCCTTGCAAAGTTATTTACCAAAATATGAAAAAATCATAATTTCCATAACCTAAGTCAGAAACAAACTTTGATATCTGCCTATGAGTACAACATACAGGTACCATTCTTTTACCAGGTTAGAACTATAATTAATCTTTTCAAAATGAGGTATTACTTAGCACATTCAGATGCTCCCTTGCAAAGTTATTTACCAAAATATGAAAAAAATCATAATTTCCATAACCATAAGTCTCAAACAAACTTTGATATCTGCACATGTGTCAAACATACTGGCACAATTCTTTTACAATATTAGAACCAGCAATACTGTCTTCAAAATGAGATATTACTTGGCACATTCAGATGCTCCCTTGCAAAGTTATTTACCAAAATATGAAAAAAAATCATAATTTCCATAACAGTTATTTGCCAAGCTCAGAGAAATTAATTTTACACAACACATTTCATAGTAGTGTTTTACTTACTATACTGGTCTGACTTGGTCATGGGTGTTTTCCATTCTTCTCACAATCATGCATGACTCTCCTCACGCCATTGTGGAGGTTGGTCAAGAAGAACGCAATGCCCTCCTCAGTTAGGTGAATGCCATCCCTTCTTTACCAGTGAACATCTTCCCTTCCAGTGACTCTCAGAACAGCAGAAGACAGTCTTACCTTATCTGAAATAAAGGATGGGTGGACACTGACAAGGGTGCACAGCCAGGGCACATGTAAAGAGAAAAAGCAGGGTAAGGACCGCCGCTCCACTAATATGCCTAGGACAGGCATGGGGCTCCAAATGTTGGTTATCTGTAGTGTTCCATAGCTGTGCCGGCTGCCCACTCAGACTGCTGATACCACTATGGTCTCATTACCTCCTTCAGTGTCAGCAGTCTGCCTTACCTCTGCCTTTTCTCTTTACATGTGCCCATTCAGCAATGGACCTAAGGGATGAGGGGCTGAAGTAACTCACTAATTGCTGTCCTGACCTTCATACATTTACTACTCTCACCTACATACGCTGACTATACCTGAAGGGCGGGAGACTGAGTGGAGAGCTACATCAAGGCAACATGTCAAAAGACCAAGACTGACCCAGGCTGTGTCTTTTTGCATGTTTTTGCATTACATCACAGTGGCACACCCAAGCCCATGCTTACCAAGGACAGCAGCACTACGGGACTGTGCTGTAGAGTCTCCAGGTTCCCAACTGCGATCCTGGTGGTTCACAAGATCCATGCTGGCTGGGTATGCCCCCTGTGATGCACCCAGCAACACAATATTCGGCGATGGGACAGCATAAGGTTTTTGGCTGCTCCCTTTCCAGTGACTCCCAGAACAGCAGAAGACAGTCTTACCTTATCTGAAATAAAGCATGGGTGGACACTGACAAGGGTGCACAGCCAGGGCACATGTAAAGAGAAAAAGCAGGGTAAGGACCGCCGCTCCACTAATATGCCTAGGACAAGCATGGGGCTCCAGATGTTGGTTATCTGTAGTGTCCCATAGCTATGCCGGCTGCCCACTCAGACTGCTGATACCACTATGGTCTCATGACCTCCTTCAGTGTCAGCAGTCTGCCTTACCTCTGCCTTTCCTCTTTACATGTGCCCATTCAGCAATGGACCTAAGGGATGAGGGGCTGAAGTAACTCGCTAATTGCTGTCCTGACCTTCATACATTTACTACTCTCACCTACATACGCTGACTACACCTGAAGGGAGGGAGACTGAGTGGAGAGCTACATCAAGGCAACATGTCAAAAGACCAAGACTGACCCAGGCTGTGTCTTTTTGCATGTTTTTGCATTACATCACAGTGGCACACCCAAGCCCATGCTTACCAAGGACAGCAGCACTACGGGACTGTGCTGTAGAGTCTCCAGGTTCCCAACTGTGATCCCGGTGGTTCACAAGATCCATGCTGGCTGGGTATGCCCCCTGTGATGCACCCAGCAACACAATATTCGGCGATGGGACAGCGTAAGGTTTTTGGCTGCTCCCTTTCCAGTGACTCCCAGAATAGCAGAAGACAATCTTACCTTATCTGAAATAAAGCATGGGTGGACACTGACAAGGGTGCACAGCCAGGGCACATGTAAAGAGAAAAATCAGGGTAAGGACTGCCGCTCCACTAATATGCCTAGGACAGGCATGGGACTCCAGATGTTGGTTATCTGTAGTGTCCCATAGCTGTGCCGGCTGCCCACTCAGACTGCTGATACCACTATGGTCTCATGACCTCCTTCAGTGTCAGCAGTCTGCCTTACCTCTGCCTTTTCTCTTTACATGTGCCCATTCAGCAATGGACCTTACCTCTGCCTTTTCTCTTTACATGTGCCCATCCAGCAATGGACCTAAGGGATGAGGGACTGAAGTAACTCACCAATTGCTGTCCTGACCTTCATACATTTACTACTCTCACCTACATACGCTGACTACACCTGAAGGGAGGGAGACTGAGTGGAGAGCTACTTCAAGGCAACATGTCAAAAGATCAAGACTGACACAGGCTATGTCTTTTTGCATGTTTTTGCATTACATCACAGTGGCACACCCAAGCCCATGCTTACCAAGGACAGCAGCACTACGGGACTGTGCTGTAGAGTCTCCAGGTTCCCAAGTGCGATCCCGGTGGATCACAAGATCCATGCTGGATGGGTATGCCCTCTGTGATGCACCCACCAACCTAAGAGCAGTTGGCAAAACAAAAGTGAAGAGGGACCTTCCTGGCATTGGTGCTGAAGGGCTTGGCTGCTAACTGACATGGGGGCACAGAAAGAGCACATGTACACTGAAAAAGCAGGTGAGGCACTCTGCTTTACCTCTGCCTTTTCCATTTACATGTGTCCTTTCTGCAATGAGTAGAAGGGAGGAGCTAATGTAAGCCCTGTTGCCCTGACCTACATACACTGACTACACCTGAAGGGAGGGAGACTGAGTGGAGAGCTACATCAAGGCAACATGTCAAAAGACCAAGACTGACCCAGGCTGTGTCTTTTTGCATGTTTTTGCATTACATCACAGTGGCACACCCAAGCCCATGCTTACCAAGGACAGCAGCACTACGGGACTGTGCTGTAGAGTCTCCAGGTTCCCAACTGCCATCCCAGTGGATCACAAGATCCATGCTGGCTGGGTATGCCCCCTGTGATGCACCCACCAACCTAAGAGCAGTTGGCAAAACAAAAGTGAAGAGGGACCTTCCTGGCATTGGTGTTGAAGGGCTTGGCTGCTAACTGACATGGGGGCACAGAAAGAGCACATGTACACTGAAAAAGCAGGTGAGGCATTCTGCTTTACCTCTGCCTTTTCCATTTACATGTGTCCTTTCTGCAATGAGTAGAAGGGAGGAGCTAATGTAAGCCCTGTTGCCCTGACCTACATACACTGACTACACCTGAAGGGAGGGAGACTGAGTGGAGAGCTACATCAAGGCAACATGTCAAAAGACCAAGACTGACCCAGGCTGTGTCTTTTTGCATGTTTTTGCATTACATCACAGTGGCACACCCAAGCCCATGCTTACCAAGGACAGCAGCACTACAGGACTGTGCTGTAGAGTCTCCAAGTTCCCAACTGCCATCCCGGTGGATCACAAGATCCATGCTGGCTGGGTATGCCCCCTGTGATGCAACCAGCAGCACAATATTCGGCGATGGGACAGCATAAGGTTTTTGGCTGCTCCCTTTCCAGTGACTCCCAGAACAGCATTAGACAGTCTCATCTTATCTGAAATAAAGCACGGGTAGACACTGACAAGGGAGTCCAGCCAGGGCACATGTAAAGAGAAAAAGCAGGGTAAGGACCGCCGCTCCACTAATACGCCAAGGACAGGCATGGGGCTCCAGATGTTGGTTATCTGTAGTGTCCCATAGCTGTGCCGGCTGCCCACTCAGACTGCTGATACCACTATGGTCTCATGATCTACTTCACTGTCAGCAGTCTGCCTTACCTCTGCCTTTTCTCTTTACATGTGCCCATTCAGCAATGGACCCAACAGCCTGGTCACAACTTTGATGTATAGTGTGCTCTGCACATCTTACTGCTGTCAGCAGTCTGCTAGACTCTTATGGCCATGGTACTCACCAAAGCATTCCATGCATAGGTTAATCTTGCAGGTCGGGCATCCCCATGATGGTTCAGCACGTTTACCCTTGATGGCACAGTTTTTGCATCGTGCCTTCCGCCATTTCACTGGAAAGTGTGAGCCTTCTTCAAATCGTGTCATGGGCTCTGGGATGGTAATCTCTATGCATCTTTTCCTCTTCTTGTAGGTGGTCAGGAGGTGCATGCCTAGGTGTCTTCTAAACTGTAACTGGCTTGCCGCAATAAAACGGCCAGAACATGAAAGCTGCCGGTGGCTAGCACTCTCACGAAATAAAATGTAAGCATTCACTATGGCCACATCCCATAGGAACCAGAACAAGTACAGCCACCATTTTCTTGCCTTTCGAGCAGTTGGATACTGCGTCCTGAGCTGATCTGCTCTGTCCACCCCATTCATATATGTGTTGTACATGTTTACAACTGGTGGACATGGCACTGCAGCTTTTGTTCCATTGTGCTGTCTCCTGTGTATGCTGGAGACTGCCAAGGTTGGGTTACTATTAGTTGACAGCAGAAATACTGCGTTGCTATTCTTCCATTCAGTTGCAAGCAATGGTCCACTCTGCAGCTGCTTGTAGAACCCTCGAGGCGCTTTACCAATGGCTTGTCGGTTGAATGTTACAGGCCATCCAGACCTATTGGTGTGCATGGTTCCACAGCAGTACAGACCGTCCTGCAGCAGTTGCTGTGCCAGAGGGACAGATGAGAAGAAGTTGTCAAAGTAAATGTGATGCTTCTTTCAATCAGCCCCCGTGTTAGGTCGACCACAACTCTGTGTGCCAGTCCAACGTCTGTGGTCTGCTCTGCCTTTCCAGTGTATACCTGGAATTCATGCACATAACCATTATGTGAGTCAGCTAGCACCCATACCTTAATGCCATACCTCTCTGGCTTGCCAGGCATAAACTGTCTAAATGTCAGACGTCCACGGAAGCCGACCATGGCTTCATCTACTGCCACCTCACGATGCACATTATACTGTGTCCTACATGCATGAAGTACAGCATCCAGTATTGGCCATACATGATGGAGCTTGTCATGACCCACACAGCCCTGTGGTCATGTGAGGTTTTTGTCATTGCAGTGAAAATACTGCTGAATTTTTTCAAACCTCTCCCGGGTCATGTACTCGGCTATTGGGAAATGACCATACAGATGGTGCGTTTCCCAGTACTGCCTGTATTTTGGAACATGTACAATAGACATGTATATTCTGACACCTAGAAATTTGCGTATGTCTCCAGGACAAACTGGACTCCACCGCTTATCAACCTTGCCTGCTGCAGCCTGCCTCTGTGCAGTATAGCGGTTAGTTTCATCAGCAATAAGCGAATACAGTTCCTCTGGGAACATCAAATTGAGGAAGCCCACCTCTGTGCTGTCCGAGTCCAGGTTGGTGATTGGGCCGACTGGACACACAAAATCATCGATGTGAACTGGTGTTAGGCATTTCTCCCATGATACGTTTCGTGGTGGGCATGATCGCCGTGCCTTTTTCATTAGCCTCCCAGAGTTTTGAATGCAAGGTACCCTGTGATCAGTTACATTACCCACTGGTTTGTACTGACTACTGAGTGGAGTACTCGCACAAATTCCATATTGCGGCACACTCAGATCCTTGCTTGACAAGCAGCTACTTTGGCTCAGATCCAGTGGACTTTCTCCATCTGAATAAACCTGCTGTAGACTACGCCTGAACTCATGTATAGTAGGAAGCATATCCGCTTCCTCTTCAGCACTAGGCCTGGCTTGGGACTGCAAAGGTCTGTCACTCGGGCCACGTCCGTGCCGTAACTCAGATAGAGGCAATTCATCCTCTGTGTCAAAATCTGATTCAAGTTGCTGACCACTATTGTGTGTGCCATCATACCTTAACTGGGCTAGTGGCATGTCATCCTCACTGTCGTGGTCAGTTACATCAAGAGTAGCGAGCTCGGGGTTAGAGGGTAGGGGTCTGTCAGGAATCGCTGGGACAGGGGCATCTTTATCAGCAGTAATAGCCTTCTCACGCAGACGTGCCAGTGGAATATGATCATCGGCATCATAATCGTCATCCTCACTCTGGTTTGGCTTACGCTGTGCATCAAGATCCAATTCCATTTCGGACCCACTAGTATTACTGTCAGAATCAGTATCCTCACCCACGTAAACATCGGTTAACTTCTTAACAGATGGCATCTTCACTGAGGGGTGTGATGTCGGGTGAATGCAAAGCTGAAAAACAGAATTGTATAGAATATAATGTTACTCACCTGCACAGAGGCAGCTGAAAAGCAACACATGCAGTATGTAGTGATAGTTTGACACATTCAACTGTTTCATTATATGTGGTTCAGTTAAATTAATTCACAAAGATATGAACTACATTGATAAAATGGATACTTATATCTGTATGTTATAAGTGAAAATACAGATATATATATATGTCTGTGTATATATAGATTATATATATTACATATACATATATATATATATATATATATATACACACACACACACACACACACACACACATATATATATATAGTTGAAGAATAGAGGGGGTGGCTTGCAATGACTAGAAGCAGAGAAAAAAAAAACACAATCTGGCTTGTGCATTCATCAATGTGATAATGAGTTGTACTTATGTGAATAACAGTGACAGCTCCTGATAGTTTTACCTGAAAAGTGATAATGACTCAGTGCTATATTGTAAATGACTTATTGCTAAGGTGATAATGACCTGCCTTTCATTACTGCAAGGGTATGCATGCTCTGACACAGGTGATAATTGCTGCACATCACCTGTTGAGTAGGTAATCATTATCTCCTTGTGCAGCTGTTATGTAAGACAGTAATTCAGTAAAATAGTATAACACTTAGCCCTTCCTCCCACACAAGTTGCACACATTACTGAAAAAGGCCAGAAAAATTCACAAAATATAACATAGCTCCATGCAGGTAGTAGTCAGCAAGTAATAACATGGGTAACTTCTAGGCAAAACTAAATCATTCAGAATATCTGGAGCAATTGTTTATTTCTTGTGATGGTAGGAATGGACAGTCTGTTTCAAAACAGATCATTTTCAAATGAGTGTCCAAGACCATTACCTTTTGTTATAATCACAAAAAATCTATTCAAGTCAGGGTGAAGGCCCTCTCTCCAAAATGCATAGAGGAAATCTAGGTTCTGTTACAGGGTTGGATTCTAGAAAGTAAAGTTGTTTTTCCCTATACACGTCTATGCTGTTTGATAGATAAAGCTTATGAGAGTTGCTATGGAAAGCAAATAAACCAGCAGTTCAAGGTATGGAATTTGGTTAGAAATGTGAATATCTGTGACAATACAAAGCA
>NC_056739.1:639507112-639519612 GCF_019279795.1 Protopterus annectens | reverse complement strand
TCCTCCTCTTCTGTATTTATTCTGATGTCACAGAGCTTCCAATAACCAGTATTTTATTTGTTCAAAAACTTCTTTGGGGCACGTACCAATCCAGTCAGTCAGCCTAGATGACAACATACATTCCAAATGACCAAACAGTTGGTAATGGAGACCTAAACTTTACTGTTGGCCTTTAATGCATTAATCTGGTTGTGGAAGAAAATGGTGTACTGCTGGGTCACCCATCCACCCAGTGAATAAAGAAAAATAGCATGCATTTACTTATTTTACTTCAGCAACAAACTATACATACATTTCAGGGAAGACCCTAACTAGCCATACAAAGCACTGCAACTACAAGTAAACCACCAACAGGTTATTACAGAACAAGCGCAACAGATCACAGCAAGTTTGAAAACACTCCTATTCTACAAGATTCCCAAGAGGTCTATTATGGGCATAATAATAGAAAGAAACACTAATAATGTCCTGGTTAATTATACTGCATGCTCCCAACTGCCTCACTTATCACTTATTATAAAACAGCATTAAAGATTCGATGAAATTGATAGCATTAAAGATTCATAATACAAAACCAATGATACTAATGCATACATCTCACTTTCTTAGTGTGATTAATCTGGACACATTCTGCTCTTATCAACTTACAAATTTGATAAGACTAACAGGTTTTACATTAGCATACATTTTCTGAAGGGCCTGAAGTCTTGCCTGAAGCAAAAAAATTAAGAAGATTTTTACCACTCACCAATCAGTAGTATCCACGTCCCTTGCACAAAATACACCTCAATATATGGCACTTTATTTTCTTCAAGATGATAACCACAGAATATGGAAATTCAGCTACATAGGAAAATAAAAGAAGAAAACAATAGGTTCTGTCGGCCCTCCACAAATTATTACCATAAACACAACAAGAAAATCCTGGTACTCACTATTAACACCAACGCTCCTACTACCCACCAGGCAAAAAAAAAAAAACATGCCAACAATTGAACACCTCAATGTCTAACAGCCTTGAAAACTTAAAAAATAACAGTGAACAGGTGGCAAAATGACTCGGTCTTGAAACCTTAACAGTCGCTATCCACCAACAATGCAGCCTCACACACAAACTACTTAGCTATAAAAAGATTTCTATCCCAACTGCCTGAATGTGTCCAAAAGCACACAATGACTAACATCAGCATGATATGGACTACAAAATGAGGTATTACTTGGCACACTGACATGATCCCTTGCAAAGTTATTTACCAAAATATGAAAAAAAGTCATAATTTCCATATCCTACTTCCAAACAAACTTTGATTTCTGCATATGTGTCCAACATACAGGCACAATTATTTTACCATGTCGGAACCAGCAATACTGTCTTCAAATGATGTATTACTTGGCACATTCAGATGCTCCCTTGCAAACTTATTTACCAAAATATGAAAAAAAATCATAATTTCCATAACCTAAGTCCGAAACAAACTTTGATATCTGCACATGTGTCAAACATACAGGCATAATTCTTTTACCATGTTATAACCAGCAATACAGTCTTCAAAATGAGGTGTTACTTGGCACATTCAGATGCTCCTTTGCAAAAGATATTTACCAAAATATAAAAAAAAATCATAATTTCCATAACCTAAGTCTGAAACAAACTTTGATATCTGCACATGTCTACAACATACAGGTACAATTTTTTAACCATGTTGGAACTATCAATAATGTCTTCAAAATGAAGTATTATTTGGCACACTGACATGGTCCCTTGCAAAATTATTTACCAAAATATGAAAACAATCATAATTTCCATAACCATATAACCAAATAAGTAATACATGTTAGTGTGGAGTATGTGCATATTGTTAACAGATGATAATTATTCTCGAAAGCTGGATACATAAACAAAAACAATCACTGAAACCTGTGCTATAGATAACCTATACTTGTTGCACCGTATCAGCAGTCTGACCATGTATGCAGAAGCACTTCCCTGGTACACAAATTAATTATTTCCACTGCCAACATCTTCATGAGTACATGTTATACACATGTCTATAAATGAAACATTCACCCAGCTGCTGTGTAACACAGAGTCATTATCATCAGTAAGGACAAGACAAGTCCAAACACCTGCAGCAATTGGAGAGACCACAAAATGTTCCTTACAGATAAAATTCAGGGTCTTCAAGATCTGTCTTATGCAGACAGGCTGAAGTAATTGTCACTTTACTCTTTATCATACCGACTGCTCAGAGCAACAAGAACACCTGATATATATTCCAGGAATTGCATAGAATTTATATTTTTAGTTTGTTGATAGCTCCTCCATCCCCATGCTATGTTATACCACCCCTACTCTCCTTTCCTCCTTATCTCTGCCACTACTGTATGGAGACTATGTCAGACCTGGCCCCATCCCCATGCTGTGTTATACCGCCCCTTCTCTCCTTTCCTCCTTATCTCTGCCACTACTGTATGGAGACTATGTCAGACCTGGCCCCATCCCCATGCTGTGTTATACTGCCCCTTCTCTCCTTTCCTCCTTATCTCTGCCACTACTGTATGGAGACTATGTCAGACCTGGCCCCATCCCCATGCTATGTTATACCACCCCTTCTCTCCTTTCCTCCTTATCTCTGCCACTACTGTATGGAGACTATGTCAGACCTGGTAAAATGTATTTTCAATGTGTTGGGCCATATCTAACATCTGCTGACTACAGAAGTAATGCAAACCAGGGCTAGTAATGTCCTACTATAACAGAGTATGGCCTTCCAATCATTTCTTTGCTGTCATCACATAACTCAATGCCAAAAAAAGGAGAGCATAAATCTAGTCCCCCCCCACACCAAGCCATTCCATAGTCTGATTACTTGGCTAGTTCTCCATTTCTCCCCACTGCCATAAACAGAAACTCTCAGTGTGCATACTTTCTGCTTTACCTCTACAATGAAACACTAACAGACATTTGCTAAACAAAGTAATACAGTCTCACAACGAGAACAGACTTGGCATTACAACTTCTATGCTTTTGAAACTTACATTCTCTGGAATGGCACAAACTCACATTGAAAGAAAATGCATCTGGCCATTGGCATGTTATGTTTGCCTTTGAGCTGTTTTCAAACCATCAGCCTCTTGCACACATTATTCACTAACCAGTTTCCTGTCTGTAGCGACACTGAAAAGACTACAATTTTGTACAAAAGGCCAAAACTGCTTATGGGATAGTGCACATTCCCAAAACGCAGGTGTGCAGTAGAAAAAACCCACCATAATACTGAGCTGAAAACAATGACAGTATGCAGCACAAACATTTCAAATGTCCCTCCTCACCAAGTGTTTCTGATCCTGTAACATAAAGTGAACGTCACAATCAAGTAAATCACAATCTAAGTAAATAGAGCTAAGTAAAGCTAGGTAGTAAAGCTAAGTAAAGTAGAGCTAAGTAAATAGAACAAATAGAACAAAACTCAGAAAGCTGTTCGCTTCTGATGTAACAATGAAGACGCCAGCATGAAGCCAAACAAAAAGAAATAACACACAAAGCTTACTGCAGTTACAGATATTAGCCACAACACTATCTATGTGCACACAAGACTTCATAAGGCAGGATTTGAAAAGCGATACACTCGCAAAATTCAAAAAGACACCACCAAACACACGTGCTGAATTGCGATGAAATATTACAGTTTCAATTAGTGAATACAGGCAAATAGACATACACATACAGATAAAAAGGCAAATATGCAGTACAATTTCAATAAGTCTAGAGGACATGCATGTGCCCTAAATCAGTCACAAAATGACAAACGTCCATTACATTTTTAGGATTAACATACACAGGATTAACTTTAGCGACACATAGTATTGTTACTCAAACACCGGGCAACTGGGGAGCCACTTGCTCATGTTAGATAGTAATAACTGCAGCAGTGCTTGAAAGGCTTTTCTGCTGTTTAACATTGGATTACTTCTGAAGCATAATTTCTTGTCATTTGAATGCTCCGCTGTGGATCTTATATACAATATGACTCTGGAAGATTTAGCGGGAGATAAAGCTACAGAAAGAGACCCCGACAGTGTGGTATTGTGCCTGTTGGCGACGGACGAGGTGGAGGACCAGGACATCACCCTGCAGATTCACTTCACTCTCATTCAGGCGTTCTGCTGTGAGAATGACATTAGCATTTTACGAGTCACTAACATGAGTCGGCTGGCAGAAATCTTGGACACCGGCGTGGGCAGTGGGGGCACTGCGGAACCACTCGACCTACATTGTGTTTTAATCACTAATCCTCAAGCATCACCGTGGAAGGATTCTGCACTCAGTAAGGTGATATGCTTTTGTCGAGAGAGTCGATTTTTGGACCAGTGGGTGCCTGTGATCAATTTGCCTGAACGTTGACAGATCTGTTATAGCATTCAGCAGAATATACAGGATTTCAAAAGGATTGTGTAACTTAAGTTGCTCAGGAAGAACCTCCACATGCTGAAAAGTTACAAAATGTTAACTTGGGACAAAATGGTTAAAACTGGGGTGGAGTGAGAATATTAATATTATTATTATACTTGCATACAAACTGCAACGCAACTGCTTAGCTACCGCTCCACATTCAAAAACAATAATAAGGCCTGTGCAGTGCCAAAGTACAAGATCCCGCTGTCACCCTTACAAGAAATCGCATAATAATCATAAATTAAGCATTAAATTAATCTAATTTACCCAGCAATGAAAATTTTAAAGAGACAGCACCGCAGCAAGTAAAACTTATGTAGAAGTCCGTTCACATAAAAAAATCAGTCCTCATAAAGCAAGAAAACCATGTAAGCTGTAGCAGGGCAATATGTTACTTTATCTTACCTTACCTTACGGATCAGAGATTAAATAGTCTGTAGAAGAGACTTGCAGTTTGTTTTGAAAATGTACTCAGATCTACGGTGCAGGTCTTTCTTCCCATAACTGCAGCAAAACTCCCCTGGTTCGTTCAGTTATCAGCAGGATAACTAGAGGGATCCAGCAGTAATTTTTACCATAGCAAGATAAAGAAAGGGAACTTTTACTGCAGGAACCCTTATTTATTGGGACAGAACAAAGGGTTTTAGGTCAAGGGGCGGGAGGAGTTAAGTGTACTGTGATTGGACATAACGGCTTGCATAGAAAATCGGCTTGCTATGAGAAGAAAGTACAGAGTGACTTGCAAGCAGATTTTCTCCGAGAAGTCAAATATAATCACCATGTAATTGTATACTGAAAATTAAGCTGACAAGGTAACTGACAGAGTTCAGTTACTTTTTCATCTTAATTTTCAACAGTGGAGTTACTATCTGACTACAAAATTAACTGCGCTGGGAGAAGGCACTCGGGGTTAACAGAATGGAATTGTTATTTTCTCATGGCGGACTCGGTGCTAAGCACAGAGGCGCCATGAGAAGGTACTCGGTGTTAATGAGTTAACTGGAAATTGTCCACTTTTATTAAGCATCTGTTGGGTTGTTTGTTTCTAATAACTTGTTGCAGTTAAACTCTTTTTTTTCTAGAGGCTCCATTAGCTGTTTAAAACTTTCATTTAAAGGCTCACTGCTGCTTTTCAACTGAGAGAAACATTTCTGCAGTTTGTTCTAAGTAGTGGGGATATTTGTAGCATTTCCATATTCAGGCTTGTATTTGGGCCTAGTGTTTGTGGAGGCTGTGTGTCTGAGCACATATTCAGGGACATCTTGGTTTAGCCAAAGCCATCAGGGCTTTCAGTGAGAGAGAATTGTTTGAGGTCATTGGCTGACTGAGGTCACCTGGACTACAGCTTAGACTAAGCACCTCATTGGTTCTTTTGAAATTTCTTTCTTAAGAACTGTCTCAGGTTTCAACTTTCTGTTGCCTAAGAAGTTCATTTGTGAGTGTTCTGCCATTTCACACTGAGCTTGATCGAAGGAAGGACACTGAGGAAACTCGGAGCTATAATATATAACATTAAGTATCCTGTTTTTTGCTTATTTTGTTCCTTATTTCTTTGTTATTTATAGCACTTTGTGTACTGTGTATTTTTCTAGCTAGTTGCACTGTGTGTGAGGTATTAACTGGAAATTGTCCGCTTTTATTAAGCATCTGTTGGGTTGTTTGTTTCTAATAACTTGTTGCAGTTAAACTCTTTTTTCTAGAGGCTCCTTTAGCTGTTTAAAACTTTCATTTAAAGGCTCACTGCTGCTTTTCAGCTGTGAGAAACATTTCTGCAGTTTGTTCTAAGTAGTGGGGATATTTGTAGCATTTCCATATTCAGGCTTGTATTTCGGCCTAGTGTGTGTGGAGGCTGTGTGTCTGAGCAAATATTCAGGGACATCTTGGTTTAGCCAAAGCCATCAGGCATTTCAGTGAGAGAGAATTGTTTGTGGTCATTGGCTGACTGAGGTCACCTAGACTACAGCTTAGACTAAGCACCTCATTGGTTCTTTTGAAATTTCTTTCTTAAAAACTGTCTCAGGATTCAACTTTCTGTTGCCTAAGAAGTTCATTTGTGAGTGTTCTGCCATTTCACACTGAGCTTGATCGAAGGAAGGACACTGAGGAAACTCGGAGCTATAATATATAACATTAAGTATCCGTTTTTTTGTTTATTTTGTTCTGTATTTCTTTGTTATTTATAGCACTTTGTGTACTGTGTATTTTTCTAGCTTGTTTCACTGTGTGTGAGGTATTAACTGGAAATTGTCCACTTTTGTTAAGCATCTGTTGGGTTGTTTGTTTCTAATAACTTGTTGCAGTTAAACTCTTTTTTCTAGAGGCTCCTTTAGCTGTTTAAAACTTTCATTTAAAGGCTCACTGTTGCTTTACATCTGTGAGAAACATTTCTGCAGTGTGTTCTAAGTAGTGGGGATATTTGTAGCATTTCCATATTCAGGCTTGTATTTGGGCCTAGTGTTTGTGGAGGCTGTGTGTCTGAGCACATATTCAGGGACATCTTGGTTTAGCCAAAGCCATCAGGCATTTCAGTGAGAGAGAATTGTTTGAGGTCATTGGCTGACTGAGGTCACCTGGACTACAGCTTAGACTAAGCACCTCATTGGTTCTTTTTGAGATTTCTGTCTTAAAAACTGTCTCAGGTTTCAACTTTCTGTTACCTAAGAAGTTCATTTGTGAGTGTTCTGCCATTTCACACTGAGCTTGATTGAAATAAAGACAATGAGGAAACTCAGAGCTATAATATAAAACATTAAGTATCCTGTTTTTTGTTTATTTTGTTCTTTATTTCTTTGTTATTTATAGCACTTTGCGTACTGTGTATTTTTCTAGCTAGTTTCCCTGTGTGTGAGGTATTAACTGGAAATTGTCCACTTTTATTAAGCATCTGTTGGGTTGTTTGTTTCTAATAACTTGTTGCAGTTAAACTCTTTCTTTCTAGAGGCTCCTTTAGCTGTTTAAAACTTTCATTTAAAGGCTCACTGCTGCTTTTCAACTGTGAGAAACATTTCTGCAGTTTGTTCTAAGTAGTGGGGATATTTGTAGCATTTCCATATTCAGGCTTGTATTTGGGCCTAGTGTTTGTAGAGGCTGTGTGCCTGAGCACATATTCAGGGACATCTTGGTTTAGCCAAAGCCATCAGGACTGTCAGTGAGAGAGAATTGTTTGAGGTCATTGGCTGACTGAGGTCACTTGGACTACAGCTTAGACTAAGCACCTCATTGGTTCTTTTGAAATTTCTTTCTTAATAACTGTCTCAGGTTTCAACTTTCTGTTGCCTAAGAAGTTCATTTGTGAGTGTTCTGCCATTTCACACTGAGCTTGATCGAAGGAAGGACACTGAGGAAACTCGGAGCTATAATATATAACATTAAGTATCCTGTTTTTTGTTTATTTTGTTCCTTATTTCTTTGTTATTTATAGCACTTTGTGTACTGTGTATTTTTCTAGCTAGTTGCACTGTGTGTGAGGTATTAACTGGAAATTGTCTGCTTTTATTAAGCATCTGTTGGGTTGTTTGTTTCTAATAACTTGTTGCAGTTAAACTCTTTTTTCTAGAGGCTCCTTTAGCTGTTTAAAACTTTCATTTAAAGGCTCACTGCTGCTTTTCAGCTGTGAGAAACATTTCTGCAGTTTGTTCTAAGTAGTGGGGATATTTGTAGCATTTCCATATTCAGGCTTGTATTTCGGCCTAGTGTGTGTGGAGGCTGTGTGTCTGAGCAAATATTCAGGGACATCTTGGTTTAGCCAAAGCCATCAGGCATTTCAGTGAGAGAGAATTGTTTGTGGTCATTGGCTGACTGAGGTCACCTGGACTACAGCTTAGACTAAGCACCTCATTGGTTCTTTTGAAATTTCTTTCTTAAAAACTGTCTCAGGATTCAACTTTCTGTTGCCTAAGAAGTTCATTTGTGAGTGTTCTGCCATTTCACACTGAGCTTGATCGAAGGAAGGACACTGAGGAAACTCGGAGCTATAATATATAACATTAAGTATCCGTTTTTTTGTTTATTTTGTTTTGTATTTCTTTGTTATTTATAGCACTTTGTGTACTGTGTATTTTTCTAGCTTGTTTCACTGTGTGTGAGGTATTAACTGGAAATTGTCCACTTTTGTTAAGCATCTGTTGGGTTGTTTGTTTCTAGTAACTTGTTGCAGTTAAACTCTTTTTTCTAGAGGCTCCTTTAGCTGTTTAAAACTTTCATTTAAAGGCTCACTGTTGCTTTACATCTGTGAGAAACATTTCTGCAGTGTGTTCTAAGTAGTGGGGATATTTCTAGCATTTCCATATTCAGGCTTGTATTTGGGCCTAGTGTGTGTGGAGGCTGTGTGTCTGAGCACATATTCAGGGACATCTTGGTTTAGCCAAAGCCATCAGGCATTTCAGTGAGAGAGAATTGTTTGAGGTCATTGGCTGATGGAGGTCACCTGGACTACAGCTTAGACTAAGCACCTCATTGGTTCTTTTGAAATTTCTTTCTTAAAAACTGTCTCAGGATTACACTTTCTGTTGCCTAAGAAGTTCATTTGTGAGTGTCCTGCCATTTCACACTGAGCTTGATCGAAGGAACGACACTGAGGAAACTCGGAGCTATAATATATAACATTAAGTATCCTGTTTTTTGTTTATTTTGTTCCTTATTTCTTTGTTATTTATAGCACTTTGTGTACTGTGTATTTTCTAGCTAGTTGCACTGTGTGTGAGGTATTAAATGGAAATTGTCCACTTTTATTAAGCATCTGTTGGGCTGTTTGTTTCTAATAACTTGTTGCAGTTAAACTCTTTTTTTCTAGAGGCTCCATTAGCTGTTTAAAACTTTCATTTAAAGGCTCACTGCTACCTTTCAACTGTGAGAAACATTTCTGCAGTTTGTTCTAAGTAGTGGGGATATTTGTAGCATTTCCATATTCAGGCTTGTATTTGGGCCTAGTGTTTGTGGAGGCTGTGTGTCTGAGCACATATTCAGGGACATCTTGGTTTAGCCAAAGCCATCAGGCATTTCAGTGAGAGAGAATTGTTTGAGGTCATTGGCTGACTGAGGTCACCTGGACTACAGCTGAGACTAAGCACCTCATTGGTTCTTTTTGAGATTTCTGTCTTAAAAACTGTCTCATTTTTCAACTTTCTGTTACCTAGGAAGTTCATTTGTGAGTGTTCTGCCATTTCACACTGAGCTTGATTGAAATAAAGACAATGAGGAAACTCAGAGCTATAATATAAAACATTAAGTATCCTGTTTTTTGTTTATTTTGTTCCTTATTTCTTTGTTATTTATAGCACTTTGCGTACTGTGTATTTTTCTAGCTAGTTTCCCTGTGTGTGGGGTATTAACTGGAAATTGTCCACTTTTATTAAGCATCTGTTGGGTTGTTTGTTTCTAATAACTTGTTGCAGTTAAACTCTTTCTTTCTAGAGGCTCTTTTAGCTGTTTAAAACTTTCATTTAAAGGCTCACTGCTGCTTTTCAACTGTGAGAAACATTTCTGCAGTTTGTTCTAAGTAGTGGGGATATTTCTAGCATTTCCATATTCAGGCTTATATTTGGGCCTAGTGTTTGTAGAGGCTGTGTGCCTGAGCACATATTCAGGGACATCTTGGTTTAGCCAAAGCCATCAGGACTTTCTCTGAGAGAGAATTGTTTGAGGTCATTGGCTGACTGAGGTCACTTGGACCACAGCTTAGACTAAGCACCTCATTGGTTCTTTTGAAATTTCTTTCTTAATAACTGTCTCAGGTTTCAACTTTCTGTTGCCTAAGAAGTTCATTTGTGAGTGTTCTGCCATTTCACACTGAGCTTGATCGAAGGAAGGACACTGAGGAAACTCGGAGCTATAATATATAACATTAAGTATACTGTTTTTTGTTTATTTTGTTCCTTATTTCTTTGTTATTTATAGCACTTTGTGTACTGTGTATTTTTCTAGCTAGTTGCACTGTGTGTGAGGTATTAACTGGAAATTGTCCGCTTTTATTAAGAATCTGTTGGGTTGTTTGTTTCTAATAACTTGTTGCAGTTAAACTCTTTTTTCTAGAGGCTCCTTTAGCTGTTTAAAACTTTCATTTAAAGGCTCACTGCTGCTTTTCAGCTGTGAGAAACATTTCTGCAGTTTGTTCTAAGTAGTGGGGATATTTGTAGCATTTCCATATTCAGGCTTGTATTTGGGCCTAGTGTGTGTGGAGGCTGTGTGTCTGAGCACATATTCAGGGACATCTTGGTTTAGCCAAAGCCATCAGGCATTTCAGTGAGAGAGAATTGTTTGTGGTCATTGGCTGACTGAGGTCACCTGGACTACAGCTTAGACTAAGCACCTCATTGGTTCTTTTGAAATTTCTTTCTTAAAAACTGTCTCAGGATTCAACTTTCTGTTGCCTAAGAAGTTCATTTGTGAGTGTTCTGCCATTTCACACTGAGCTTGATCGAAGGAAGGACACTGAGGAAACTCGGAGCTATAATATATAACATTAAGTATCCGTTTTTTTGTTTATTTTGTTCTGTATTTCTTTGTTATTTATAGCACTTTGTGTACTGTGTATTTTTCTAGCTTGTTTCACTGTGTGTGAGGTATTAACTGGAAATTGTCCACTTTTGTTAAGCATCTGTTGGGTTGTTTGTTTCTAATAACTTGTTGCAGTTAAACTCTTTTTTCTAGAGGCTCCTTTAGCTGTTTAAAACTTTCATTTAAAGGCTCACTGTTGCTTTACATCTGTGAGAAACATTTCTGCAGTGTGTTCTAAGTAGTGGGGATATTTCTAGCATTTCCATATTCAGGCTTGTATTTGGGCCTAGTGTGTGTGGAGGCTGTGTGTCTGAGCACATATTCAGGGACATCTTGGTTTAGCCAAAGCCATCAGGCATTTCAGTGAGAGAGAATTGTTTGAGGTCATTGGCTGACGGAGGTCACCTGGACTACAGCTTAGACTAAGCACCTCATTGGTTCTTTTGAAATTTCTTTCTTAAAAACTGTCTCAGGATTACACTTTCTGTTGCCTAAGAAGTTCATTTGTGAGTGTCCTGCCATTCCACACTGAGCTTGATCGAAGGAACGACACTGAGGAAACTAGGAGCTATAATATATAACATTAAGTATCCTGTTTTTTGTTTATTTTGTTCCTTATTTCTTTGTTATTTATAGCACTTTGTGTACTGTGTATTTTCTAGCTAGTTGCACTGTGTGTGAGGTATTAAATGGAAATTGTCCACTTTTATTAAGCATCTGTTGGGCTGTTTGTTTCTAATAACTTGTTGCAGTTAAACTCTTTTTTTCTAGAGGCTCCATTAGCTGTTTAAAACTTTCATTTAAAGGCTCACTGCTACCTTTCAACTGTGAGAAACATTTCTGCAGTTTGTTCTAAGTAGTGGGGATATTTGTAGCATTTCCATATTCAGGCTTGTATTTGGGCCTAGTGTTTGTGGAGGCTGTGTGTCTGAGCACATATTCAGGGACATCTTGGTTTAGCCAAAGCCATCAGGCATTTCAGTGAGAGAGAATTGTTTGAGGTCATTGGCTGACTGAGGTCACCTGGACTACAGCTTAGACTAAGCACCTCATTGGTTCTTTTGAGATTTCTGTCTTAAAAACTGTCTCAGGTTTCAACTTTCTGTTACCTAAGAAGTTAATTTGTGAGTGTTCTGCCATTTCACACTGAGCTTGATTGAAATAATGACAATGAGGAAACTCAGAGCTATAATATAAAACATTAAGTATCCTGTTTTTTGTTTATTTTGTTCTTTATTTCTTTGTTATTTATAGCACTTTGCGTACTGTGTATTTTTCTAGCTAGTTTCCCTGTGTGTGAGGTATTAACTGGAAATTGTCCACTTTTATTAAGCATCTGTTGGGTTGTTTGTTTCTAATAACTTGTTGCAGTTAAACTCTTTCTTTCTAGAGGCTCCTTTAGCTGTTTAAAACTTTCATTTAAAGGCTCACTGCTGCTTTTCAACTGTGAGAAACATTTCTGCAGTTTGTTCTAAGTAGTGGGGATATTTGTAGCATTTCCATATTCAGGCTTGTATTTGGGCCTAGTGTTTGTAGAGGCTGTGTGTTA
>NC_056739.1:639398425-639506612 GCF_019279795.1 Protopterus annectens | reverse complement strand
TTACAATTACCTACTTCAGTGGGTAACTGCATGTAGTCTAATGCATTCAGGTTCGTATGCATGATTAATCGGTTTACCGGTGGATGTTATCATTCCCCTATTCTTCCACTGCTGCTCATAAACATGCACTGCACAGACAACAGAATGATTATCGGGACATATGTCCACACATCATTTTTCCGCTACAGTACAAGCACGTGTTAAAGCTATCTATTCTGCTGCTTGAGCAGACACGTTATGCTGCAGGGTTTGGCCGTCTACAATGTCATTATCAATAACTACTGCATAAACTACTTCATTCGTTCCTGTAGGACTCTGTCTACATGATCCGTACACATTAACTGTCACCTCTGCATCATCTAAGGGTATATCAGTGTTATCATGTCTGTGTGTAGTTATTTAATCCATTTCGTATAGACAACTGTGTGGTGTGCCATACACAGGTGTCAGACGTGACGTTGATAGGTTTCATGTTGTACAACGTTCAATCACCATGTGAGGTTGACTCAGTGGTATGGTCAGACATGACAAATGTCTAGCACGAGTCAGGAATTCTATCTTCTCTTGCAGCAGATTGATCGCAACTGCATGACACATTCTCACAGTGAGAGGGTGGTCTAGTAACATTACGGCCGGGCCTGTACTGCCATGGGTGCTACAACAACTGCCTGTACACAATGTGGCACTGACCATGCCACAGTGTCCAACTGCAATGAGTAGTCAGCTATTTAGCGTTGCTTACTTCCCTGCTGTTGCATCAAGACTGACGTCATATATCTCCGCTTACAATCTACGGTCTGACAACATGTGTTATGATTATTCACGAGACCTACTACAGCTGTTGAGGCTATCAATCGTTCTAGTCTGCATAACGCTGTTTCTGCTACTGTAATCCGGTGTACTATGTGTTGTGCTGCCATAGGTGTATTAAAGGTTAAGGCAAACAATACAGCAGATTCCACAGCATTGTTTGGTATCCAGATTTAACATGTGTTAGTCGGCCCAGACACGACATCATTCCCTTCTTGTTAGTTGGCTTGGGTGCTTATTATATTGCTACCTTCCTATCGTCATGTGATGTTCTACCCTACTTGGATACCAGATATGCCAGGTAATTGACCTGTATTCTCTGTAGTTGCAATTTATGCTTGCTTACTTTATGTCCCTGTTCTGCTGATTATCTCAATAATGCTATTGTATCTTCCATACATTGCTGCTGGGTAGGGGCCGCAAGCAGAATATCATCCAATTAAAGTGGAGCTTGACTGGCCCCGGGTGGAGTTGACAACGAATGTAGCTAGCCATCCCCTGTGAGAATATCGTTGTACTTTCACAGTAGCCCCGCGATAGTCGGGTATGGCTGTATCTGTCACCCTGACTGTACAAGCAAAGCAATACGGACTATGTGGATGTATAGGTATTGCAAAGTAAGCATAGCTTATATGTACCACGGTAAGATACTTCTGTGGCATGTTCATAGCATTGAATATAGTGTGTGGGTCTGGCACCAACGCTACCCTAAGTATTCTTACATGATTTACAGCTTATACATACTGTACCATCCGCCATTCCCTTTTGGTTTCCGATCAGGAGATACAGGGTATTGCATGGTGAATAGCGATTACTTTGTGGATGGGAATTCCTCTCTGACTTTGCAGATATCTTCTGGTGTCCACGGTCTATACGCCACGGGGTTGGGTCCTGGCCTTCCTGTCCTGCATGATGGTTCGGTACTTCAATTAATTGACAGATATCCTCACTCTGTTTTAGTACTGTGTTCTTACTCGGGTGTCCCTAGGTATGTTACGTGTTCGGGATGTGGTTTCAATAGCTTCTATTACATTTGTTCGTTGTGCTACCTCTGTTGCCACAGGATAACGTGTGGGGACTAGCCTGCCCTCCCGCTTAATATCCTGCATGTGGTATCTGAGGTGGTAGGGTGTTGTGGGGGGGGGGTGATCGGTACTACTGTATTATGATCTTCTCTGTGTACGTATGATGCTTAGCCATTTGTAGTGTTCTATTCCCTTCGGTACACTACCTCAGTCCACCGATGTGCATGACGGATACCCAATTGTTGCTGTTTTGTCACCTGCACATCTTAGGGCTGCCACCTTTTCCAATGCACAATGTGGGACATTAGTGTTCGGAACGTGTAATTTGCCTGGAAAATGCATACCCACGGCCAGTACATAGGACAGGTATTCACGTTTTGCCAGGAGAGCGACCAATTGTTGTAGCATTTCAGTTGCTTATTCTGTTTATTATTATATTTTGCTGTTCCACATACAAATTTACTGTTTTATGCTACCATTTTGATATATATCTGGGAAATGTTTGTCCTGAGATATCAGGACATTTGACATTTGTTCGGTTTATTTACAGGACACGGCTGGCCAGAGAGGGCATATCCCTCTCAGGGTGGAACAGGTGTTTACCTTGGAACATATGCATCAAATTTTCAGGGATTACAATGTTTCAGTAACGATATGTTGCCTAATATACCATCAATGTCATATTTATTACCCCATTTTGCTGCGTAACTCACATTATGTGCTCTCTGCGATTGCATATTCTTCACGTCACCGGTCAAACGCGGGTCACATGATCTGTTGCTTCAATAATCTCCCATATCCTCTACACAACTGCTACATACCCTTCTGTCATAACACGTGTGTCTCCTTCCCTGTATCCACTGTAGTGTCTACAATCACTATTTACTCTGCTGTGTGTTCCCCTGACCTATGTTCAGATTTAACAGTATGTGGGTAGGTCTTCGACCTGATATCACTACTGTTAACAGAAACACAATGTAGTCTGGTCCCTGATCTACAATAGACACAAAAAGGCAGACACTCCTTACCTGGGCCTCCTGTTTAAGGCTGCACGTTTTCTTCTTGGGATCCAGTTTTCCGCTTTTCAGCCACAGATCAGACAGTAAACAGCCTCTTTACACACAACAATTCAGTCGGAGGTCTTTTCATTCAAGAAGAACCATTTATGCATATTCTCCAGCGTACATGTCTAACCAGCCATGCACTCTGACCTGTAGCTTACCAAGGGAATTCTGGATTACAAGGATCACAATGTGAAATAAGTTGTTACAACCAGACTGTAGTTATCAGTAGGCTTTTCTAAGTGACAGCCGATAACACAGGAGGCTCAGGTTCGGAACGTTTTAGTAGTGTACACAGGCAGGCTAAATAATATACAGTCCAAGTATGAGAGTTTTGTCTGACTCTATACAGTAAGCAGTTTCTTTATATAGTGTTTACAATCAGCTTTTGCCCACCTTACTGACGTGGTCGGTCACAGGGCATTTCCATCACTATGGTCCGCAATTATCTATACATACGTGGGTGCTGGGGTCGTGCTTTTAAATTGTTTTCCCATGGGAATAACACAGCCTTGCAAGGCACCTTGTACATTACAGTATCCTTTTGTGATTGTAGCTGTTTCAAGGACCCTAGACTGTTACGATACAGTGGACAGTTAATTTCTTAATACGTTGCTTTGTCTCTCTGGTAAGGAGTTGTACTGCTATCTTCGATTGAGCTCACAAGGCCATCCTCCTCTGGGGAAGGAGTGCTGTTATGCATGTACATACATTTATTGTTCTGTAACCCAGCAAATAATTAATGATGACAGACATGAGCCTGCTGTACTGCTTACTGCCAGGTTCAGAATTCCATCACAGTACAGCTTAGCTTCACCAATTACATGCAGTCTTAGTTCTACTGCCATATTGTACGGTACAATTCAATACATTATATAGTATTTCGAGTGTAAACTGGAACTTCATATGTGTTTCTATATATGTTACTTAACAACATCCATCCGCCATATGCATGTTGTTCCGTCCTTTACCTTGACGGTGTGTATGTGTCCGTCCAGCTACGCTAATCTCCACATGTGATGTCCCAGTTGCCCTTCTTTGCCTGTAGCACCCTGTTAGGACGTCCTGTGTGGTAGGCACCTGTTCCGCTATATGTGATCGACTTCACTGCAAAGATAATCATCGATGCGGTGGTCCAACGACCCGACTTGTCCACATGTGTACAGTTATGTGCACCGTGTCATATGCAAACCTAGATGGTTTGGACGGGTACATACTACATGCCGGATGTACACATTCTGCTGACACATTCACATGCAGCCATTTACATATCTGTACCTGCGGTGGGTTGGTGACATGTGGGGTACGTATTTGCCCGCGTGGCATTGCCTAACACAAACATCTTACCACAGTTCAGGTATGCACATTGTGTGTGGTTGTATAGCTGCACACGGATGCTAGCAGGTTTGGGTGCACGGGTATACATGGGTGTGACTGACATGTACAATGAGGCTATTGTGTAGTACATCCGAATGCATGGGTTCTGCTTCTGGATATTACACTTCATCATACACCATCCAGTGTATGCAACAGAGACGTTGCTGGGTCTGGGATATGTTGCTATGCACATGTTTGCCTGTGTTTGAGGTATCTTGCTTCCTTACTGTTGTTATGTCAGCACAGCTACCCGGCTATGTACTGTCACTACTGCTTGTGACCATTATGGTTGGCACCTTTTCCAATGCCCATAGTGGGGCATGTTATGTGGACACTTCGGAATTTGCAGGACTACACATACCCAGGGCTAGTGCAGTTGACAGAACTTCACTTGTTTGCCATACTATGAGCTTATTCTGTAAGCGTTTGGGTTCCTTATTTATTTTCTTATGCCATGTCTGTGTTCCATATCGTAATGTATATGTTTTATGCTACTATTTACATGTATATTGTGGGAATTTGCGTGGCAGGGGATCGGAGGTCATTTTCCATTTTTACGATTGTTGCAGGGACATGACTGTCCAATCAGGGACTGTCCATGGCACATTGGGACAGCAGGTAACCCTGGTGACCATGCCCATGTCGCTACTGGGGTTTCCACCTTTTCCATTTTCCGATCTGGGATATTTCCGGGACTCACATCTGACTTTACAGGCCGACACATACAAACGGTCACTATATAGCATAGAAATTCACTTGTTTGCCTAAATAATATGCTTATTATTGTGGCAATTTCCTTGCTTATTCTGTTTATTGTGTCATTTAGGTATTTCTGTTACAGAAATAACCAATTCATGCTACCATTACATTAAATACGGGATATCATTGTGTCCTACAATCGTAGCACATCAGCCATTTCTAATACGTTTTTTCGGGACACAACTGTCCATGGAGAGACTGCCCCAACCAAAGTGGGACAGGTGGTGACCTTAGTCGCTGCTCCTATGTCGGTGCGGCGCGCTGACATGCGGCTGTACACCTTCTCTGAGTGTAAACACTGACAGTGCATTGCGGGACAAACGCGGTCTTATGCGTATCCTTTGCTCCTTGGACGGGTACACTTATGCCTTCGTGGCTTCTATTTGCTTCTCCGTTAATTTGGGACGGGGACTATGTTGCATACTGTACGTGCGTTTCATTCTGCACAGGACCTGGCTGCTGCCATTACTATTGTGGGCGGACCGTGGCTGTCAGCACATTAGGTTGCTCACCTCATGCCGGCTTAGACACGCCTCCAGACGCATCCTACCTGGGCTCGCTCACGTACACTACGGACGTGTCTGTGATTCCGGTGCACTCTCATTAATATGTATATGGCGCTACTGCGCCGGATATTCCATGCACCGCCGGCGCAGGCCTTACGCCGACCTTGCGCCGAGCTTCATGAATCCCGGGGTGTATGTATATAAAAATTATCACTATATAAAAAATTAATAAATTACTATATTCATAAAAGTCTAAAAATGTATATATGAAAAATATATATAAAAATAAATTTATGTAGTCATTAAAAATGTTTTATATATAGGCATATAAGTATATTAAAGGGCACATTGCACAATTCTTATAAAACTAAATTACTTATGCAGTTTAAGTTACCTGGATAAAGATTTTAATTTTAACATGCTGCTGATAGAGATGTGGTTATTCATACCTGGCCAGTTGTTGGAATTTAATCTCAATTGCCATTCAAGTTCATATTTTTCTAATAGTGGTTGCCATGCCCCCCCCTCTCAGATCCAGTTTTATTACATCTAATACAATAAATTTAAAATTGTGTTCTGGATGGAATTTTACATGTTTTGCAAGGGCATTAAATTCATTTTCATCTCTTATTGCCCTCACATGTTCACTTATACATTCCTTTAGTTTCCGTTCTGTTTTCCCCACATAAAACAGGATACTGACTGAGGTCACCTGGACTACAGCTTAGACTAAGCACCTCATTGGTTCTTTTGAGATTTCTTTCTAGCTAGTTTCACTGTGTGTGAGGTATTAACTGGAAATTGTCCACTTTTATTAAGCATCTGTTGGGTTGTTTGTTTCTAATAACTTGTTGCAGTTAAACTCTTTTTTCTAGAGGCTCCTTTAGCTGTTGCAAACTTTCATTTAAAGGCTCACTGCTGTTTTTCAGCTGTGAGAAAGATTTCTGCAGTTTGTTCTAAGTAGTGAGGATATTTGTAGCATTTCCATATTCAGGCTTGCATTTGGGCCTAGTGTTTGTGGAGGCTGTGTGTGTGAGCACATATTCAGGGACATCTTGGTTTAACCAAACCCATCAGGCATTTCAGTGAGAGAGAATTGTTTGAGGTCATTGGCTGACTGAGGTCACCTGGACTACAGCTTAGACTAAGCATCGTTGGTTCTTTTGAGATTTCTTTCTTAAAAACTGTCTCAGGTTTCAACTTTCTGTTGCCTAAGAAGTTCATTTGTGAGTGTTCTACCATTTCACACTGAACTTGATGGAAGGAAGGACACTGAGGAAACGCGGAGCTATAATATATAACATTAAGTATCCTGTTTTTTGTTTATTTTGTTCTTTATTTCTTTGTTATTTATAGCAGTTTGTGTACTGTGTATTTTTCCAGATAGTTTCACTGTGTGTGAGGTATTAACTGGAAATTGTCCACTTTTATTAAGCATCTCTTGGGTTTTTTGTTTCTAATAACTTGTTGCGGTTAAACTCTTTTTTTCTAGAGTCTCCTTTAGCTGTTTCAAACTTTCATTTAAAGGCACACTGCTGTTTTTCAGCTGTGAGAAACATTTCTGCAGTTTGTTCTAAGTAGTGGGCATATTTGTAGCATTTCCATATTCAGGCTTGTATTTGGGCCTAGTGTTTGTGGAGGCTGTGTGTCTGAGCACATATTCAGGGACATCTTGGTTTAGCCAAACCCATCAGGCATTTCAGTGAGAGAGATTTGTTTGAGGTTATTGGCTGACTGAGGTCACCTGGACTACAGCTTAGACTAAGCATCATTGGTTCTTTTGAGATTTCTTTCTTAAAAACTGTCTCAGGTTTCAACTTTCTGTTACCTAAGAAGTTCATTTGTGAGTCTACTGCCATTTCACACTGAACTTGATCGAAGGAAGGACACTGAGGAAACTCGGAGCTATAATATATAACATTAAGTATCCTGTTTTTTGTTTATTTTGTCCTTTATATCTTTGTTATTTATGGCACTTTGTGTACTGTGTATTTTTCTAGCTAGTTTCACTGTGTGTGAGGTATTAACTGGAAATTGTCCACTTTTATTAATCATCTGTTGGGTTGTTTGTTTGTAATAACTTGTTGCAGTTAAACTATTTTTTTCTATAGTCTCCTTTAGCTGTTTGAAACTTTCATTTAAAGGCTTACTGCTGCTTTTCAATTGTGAGAAACATTTCTGCAGTTTGTTCTTAGTAGTGGAGATATTTGTAGCATTTCCATATTCAGGCTTGTATTTGGGCCTAGTGTTTGTGGAGGCTATGTGTTTGAGCACATATTCAGGGACATCTTGGTTTAGCCAAAGCCATCAGGCATTTCAGTAGGAGAGAATTGTTTGAGGTCATTGGCTGACTGAGGTCACCTGGACTACAGCTTAGACTAAGCACCTCATTGGTTCTTTTGAAATTTCTTTCTTAAGAACTGTCTCAGGTTTCAACTTTCTGTTGCCTAAGAAGTTCATTTGTGAGTGTTCTGCCATTTCACACTGAGCTTGATCGAAGGAAGGACACTGAGGAAACTCGGAGCTATAATATATAACATTAAGTATCCTGTTTTTTGTTTATTTTGTTCTTTATTTCTTTGTTATTTATAGCACTTTGTGTACTGTGTATTTTTCTAGCTAGTTTCACTGTGTGTGAGGTATTAACTGGAAATTGTTCCCTTTTATTAAGCATCTGTTGGGTTGTTTCTAATAACCTTTTGCAGTTAAACTCTTTTTTCTAGAGGCTCCTTTGCTGTTTAAGACTTTCATTTAAAGGCTCACTGCTGTTTTTCAGCTGTGAGAAACATTTCTGCAGTTTGTTCTAAGTAGTGGGGATATTTGTATCATTTCCATATTCAGGCTTGTATTTGGGCCTAGTGTTTGTGGAGGCTGTGTGTCTGAGCACATATTCAGGGACATCTTGGTTTAGCCAAAGCCATCAGGCATTTCAGTGAGAGAGAATTGTTTGAGGTCACCTGGACTACAGCTTAGACTAAGCACCTCATTGGTTCTTTTGAGATTTCTTTCTTAAACTTTCTCAGGTTTCAACTTTCTATTACCTAAGAGGTTCATTTGTGAGTGGTCTGCCATTTCACACTGAGCTTGATCGAAGGAAGGGCACTGAGGAAACGTGGAGCTATGATATATAACATTAAGTATCCTGTTTTTTGTTTATTTTGTTCTTTATTTCTTTGTTATTTATAGCACTTTGGTACTGTGTATTTTTCTAGCTGGTTGCACTGTGTGTGAGGTATTAACTGGAAATTGACCACTTTTTTTAAGCATCTGTTGGGTTGTTTGTTACTAATAACTTGTTGCAGTTAAACTCTTTTTTTCTAGAGGCTCCTTTAGCTGTTTAAAACTTTCATTTAAAGGCTCACTGTTGCTTTTCAGCTGTGAGAAACATTTCTGCAGTTTGTTCTAAGTAGTGGGGATATTTGTAGTATTTCCATATTCAGGCTTGAATTTGGGCCTAGTGTTTGTGGAGGCTGTGTGTCTGAACCCATATTCAATGACATCTTGGTTTAGTGAAAGCCATCAGGCATTTCAGTGAGAGAATTTTTTGAGGTCGTTGGCTGACTGAGGTCACCTGGACTACAGCTTAGACTAAGCATCATTGGTTCTTTTCAGATTTCTTTCTTAAAAACTGTCTCAGGTTTCAACTTTCTGTTACTTAAGAAGTTCATTTTTGAGTGTTCTGCCATTTCACACTGAGCTTGACTGAAGGAAGGACACTGAGGAAACCCGGAGCTATAATATATAACATTAAGTATCCTGCTTTTTGTTTATTTTGTTCTTTATTTCTTTATTTATAGCACTTTGTGTACTGTGTATTTTTCTAGCTAGTTTCACTGTGTGTGAGGTATTAACTGGAAATTGTCCATTTTTATTAAGCATCTGTTGGGTTGTTTGTTTCTAATAACCTGTTGCAGTTAAACTCTTTTTTCTAGAGGCTCCTTTAGCTGTTTAAAACTTTCATTTAAAGGAAAACAACGGGATATCAAATCAAATATCTCTACCTGATGTCTCCCTAATATCCTGCTATGTGATACAGCCTCAAAAAAACATAACCGCAGCTTTAAAAAAAAATTCACTATTCTCTTTTACTGCTTAGGCTTCATACTTTTCCATACTGTTTGACTTTCAGTTTTAAAACCAAGATGAAAACTGTCTAGTCGCCTCTTAAATAATGATGTCACATCTGCCATAGCTCTTGCTGAAGATCCTGGGAGGTTTCCTCCCCCAAAGTGACGTAAACACTGCCTTATTTGCATGCTGTACAGAATCCCTGTGATCCTCCCACATTGTGATGTCAACACTGCCTTTCCCAGCCCACTGTTAACCTAATAAATGGACTATGTACTGTGTGGAACTCCTTTTCTGTGTTAGCAAATCTGGTCGACTCTATTCATGTGAAGCACTTCATCAGCATTTTGCTACTTCATAAGTAAGGTAAGTCTTATTACTTCTTAATAGTGCACCCTAAATGTAATTTGTCCCTGTTTCTATGCCTCCCTAGCCCTGATATTGTGTCCTCCCAAGTTTTTAATTGCACATTAGTGGAGTTAATCTTTTTCTGTTTGTAAGGGTGCCACGTGCTTCCCTTTCGCAGGTGCATTTTTAGCTTAGCCTACTTATTTTCGTTTTGATCCAGAGTTTAAATTTCCCCAGTTATGTTTAATGCTGGCGTCTTTTGTATTCTTGAGTTGGCCTGTGTTTCTTTGCTTGCTGCCTTCGGGTTTCCTTCTGAAGTAAGTGTATTGCTGCTTGTAGTAATTGTATTACTGTCTAGTGTTTTTAGTTGCTTGCTGGTGTTTTTTAAAAACTATGCTGTATTTGTAGCTATCTTTAGTTGATGCCTTGTGCTTCGTGATTGTGGTTGCTGATGTGTTTTTTTTAAAAACCTTGCTGTATTTGTAGCTGTATTTGGTTTTCTTTAGTTTGTTGATGCCCTGTGCTTCGCGATTGCATGCTGCAGATGTTTTGTAATGTTTTCGGCTGTTTGTTTCTGTTGTTGAGCTTCCCGTTTCGGTCTGGTCATGTTTTTTAATTTTTTTTCTTAATATTAGTAATCCGTTTTAATGGTTATGCTGCTGGGTTTGCTCCATTTTATTTGTTATGCTACTGTGCTTGCTCCATTTTAGTGTGTGTGCCATCAAACCTGCTACCTGCTTGAAACTTTGCCACAGCTGAATAATACCGTTTTTTTCCGTTAGCTGAGTAAGGAAATTATTTTAATGTGGACGCTGGAGCCATTAGGCATAAAACTTATTTATTGAGTAATTCTGCAGCCTGTAAACATACTTATGAATAGTCAGCAAGAGAGTGGTAGTAGTCCAGAGGTGGTTTCTGCAGCTATACTTGTTTCATGCAACTAGGCTAAGTGCATTTCTGGGTTCCCATGTAAGATTATTATAGCAAGTAAGTATACAGTGATGTAGGCAATATAGAGGTTCAACATTTTATCCATCAGTATGTGTCCATAGTTTAGAAGTAGCCTCAGACACTTCACAATGCTCAGTTACACATAGAGCGCAGGTTCTTGTAAGATTAATGTCACGGTTGCTATCATATTCTTTGAGCCTGCGTGTTGTTTTGTTTTTAAATTAATGAAAAACATAAGGAAAATAAGAGAGAAATAGAGGATAGATGGGAAAAGAAATGAGGAATTTTGCTGCTTGTGCAAGCACAGCAGCTTAGTCATTGTAAAGCTGCTAAGCAGCATGCCTTGAGTGAGAGTTGCTGCCAATTCCTATTGAAATAATGGAATCAGCATGGCATATATATTTTTTTGACTTTGTTATAAAGTTTGGTAGACAAAATACTATTTCTTTAGTCTGCAAAGTGATATTCTGCCTGTTAATGTAACATTTTGTGAGTGAGTATAACACACAAGCCACTGAGAAGCAAAGTCTGATAAAATCTCTAAGGCTGGTAAGCTTTTCTGATCTCAGTTTTCTGGTAGTGAAGTACATGCCTTGCAACCATTTTGTTTTTGTGGCCAGGGATAGCACTATCATGGTAGGGACTCTGAGTGAGAAGAAATAAAATAGGCGGAGGAACTTGCTAAAAAATACAGGTAACCTATGTAGTGCCTTCAGCTGGAGGCCTAATGTCCATAGGATACAGCAAGGGGCAAGTGTGTGTGTGTGTGTGTGTGTGTGTGTGTGTGTGTGTGTGTGTGTGTGTGTGTGTGTGTGTGTGTGTGTGTGTGTGTGTGAATGCAAGCAAGCGGCAAGTGTGTGTGTGTGTGTGTGTGTGTGTGTGTGTGTGTGTGTGTGTGTGTGTGTGACCTAAAAGCAAGGGGCAAGTGTGTGTGTGACCGCAAGCATGGGGGCAATTGTGTGTGTGACACCGCAAGCAAGGGGGCAATTGTGTGTGTGACACCGCAAGCAAGGGGGCAATTGTGTGTGTGTGACACCGCAAGCAAGGGGGCAATTGTGTGTGTGACACCGCAAGCAAGGGGGCAATTGTGTGTGTGAGACTGAAAGCAAGGGGGCAAGTGTGTGTGTGAGACTGCAAGCAAGGGGGCAAGTGTGTGTGTGAGACTGCAAGCAAGGGGGCAAGTGTGTGTGTGAGACTGCAAGCAAGGGGGCAAGTGTGTGTGTATGTGATTGCAAGCAAGGGCCAAGTGTGTGTATGTGACTACAAGCAAGGGGGAAATTTTGCCTCTTTCAAGATTTCTTGTGCTGTGAAGTTCATAGATACAACTGATTGAGTAGATTTTACAGGGAGCTGAGAGATGCAGGGCTGCAACAATTATTAGTGCTGCTTATGTCTGCTTGCTTTGCTAATATCACAACAGGTTGTTTGCTTTTGATGCAGAAGGCTGTGGTTTCTACTCACATAGATGCATTTGTGAAACTGTACTGCGTTGCAAATGGGGTGGATGATGCACTCCTTTCTGGTGAAGAAGATTGTCATCCATTCCCTACTGCAGTATTACCAGCTTATTGTTCTTGTGTAAGATAAGTAAATTATTCAAAAAGGACAACTATGACATTATTTGTTGATGACATGACTTATCTAATTTTTGGCTAGCAGCAACCGCTTCATTAGTTACAGATTGCTTTAATGTGGAATTATTTACAGGACGTTTACTGCTTCAGAAATTGTGCGTATGTACTGATACTGGTGGACTGTAGAAGTCTAACTACACTTGTGATGGAAATATTCAGAATTGGGCAGTATTGTCATTATTGGTGCATGCATTTTGTTGCACTGTTTTCAGGAAAAATAGTTTGAAACAGTAAATATAAAACACCCACTAAAACTGGACTGCATTGTACAAGGAATATAATTATATACAATCAGGAAGGTGTATTCAACAACATGTGCATTTCTCGTGTGCAAAGGGTATGAGAATTTTAAAATATCACTAACCGAAAGTGAAACTTAGACTGCCACTGGCTACATGTGTTATCTTTGAATGTCTGTTTCAGTGCTGTTGCAATGTCCAGATTCTGACTGCAAGCAAGGTCGAAGTGTGTGTGTGTGTGTGTGTGTGTGTGTGTGTGTGTGTGTGTGTGTGTGTGTGTGTGTGTGTGTCCGCAAGGGGGCAAGTGTGTGTGTGACTGCAAGCAAGGGGGAAATAGTGTGCATGTGTGTGTGACTGCAAGCAAGGGGGCAAGAGTGCATGTGTGACTGCAAGCAAGGGGGCAAGAGTGCGTGTGTGACTGCAAGCAAGGGGGCAAGAGTGCGTGTGTGACTGCAAGCAAGGGGCAAGTGTGTGTGTGACTGCAAGCAAGGGGGCAAGTGTGTGTGACTGCAAGCAAGGGGGCAAGAGTGTGTGTGTGACTGCAAGCAAGGGGGCAAGAGTGTGTGTGACTGCAAGCAAGGCTTCTTATTTTTGGATTGTTAGTCTCAATTTTTGTGGTTTTCAGTCAAACTCTTTCGGAATAAAGTCACTAAATGAGACACTGAGTTTCAGCCTTCATAACCTTCAGAAAAATACATGCTAAAGCAAGACCTGTTATTCGATCAGCTCTCTCAGTTTATACAAGATACATTTTTTGTACTGTTTTGATGTCCCCCCCACATATATTTTGCCTTGTCCAGATTTCCTGCATTAACAGGTTGCTAGGTACATGCAAATAAATTGCTTTTTTAGAATTAGGCATATCCCAACCTCTCAACTGTCCCTGAATTTGGCTCTAAATGTTGCTCTTCCCCTAATAATCCCTCCCCAGAAATTGCTATTTTGGAAGAAAACATGGAGGGTTTACAATTAACTGTAATAATCCAGTTAGGGATAACTTTCATTTCATAAATGCATGTTTTTTTTATTTTGTCAGATGCTCAAGTTAGCAGTACTAATATTAAAAGGAGCCCCTTCTTTGACAGGTTACCAGCTGTATTGTGTGGCTATTATCTTTTTGAATCAAATTTTTTTTTTTTTGGGACAATTGCTGCCAAATCATTAGAGACTGAAGAATGAAATCAATGACAGACATTTAAGTTTCAGATTTCATACCCTTTTGAAAATTCATACTAATGCAAGGCCTACTATTTCATAATCTTTCCTAATTTGATAGGAGCAATAATCCTACTTCTATTTATTTATTTTATTTATTTATTTAAATTTGTTGACCGGGAGTGTCCGACTGGACGTAGGTCTATTTTCAGCGGAGGCCCAGGGAGAAAAGCTCCACAGTAAAACAGACAGTAGTTACATTGGATTATAGTGATTAACAATTTAACATAGCACTTACTTACAACATATTTACAGATGAAGAACATAGTACATCAGTAGACAACTAGAATCTTTATCTGTGAAGTACATAACAGACATTAACAAATGTTACAATGAGAAGTTCCTGCTGTATAATAAGTACTAGGCTTATGAGCATCTGAGCTTGCTATAATCAAGGTAGTTAGTGGAGTGGAAAGAAAGGTAGTGGTTGGATGGGGTGGATGATATTAGACTGGGAGTTGCAAGGGCATAGCCAGCATGTTTTTAGTTGCGCTTTTAGTAAAGTTCTGAAGTGGGTGCATGATGGTACGGAGGTAATTGTGGGTGGGAGTGAGTTCCATAATTTGGCTATGGCACAAGAGAATAGTGCTTCACCAGCAGAGTTATTGGCTTTAGTGATCTGCAAGTGATTTTTGTTGCTGGATCTTAGTGGTCTTGTGGTGCGATAGGGTTGGAGTAGATTCTGGAGGGATGGGACATTTAGTGGATGGTTTACTAGTTTGTGGGCGAGTGAGAGTTGATACCACTGAAGCAGGTGAGGGAGTTCAAGCCAGCCCAGTTCAGCAAGTGAGAGACAGTGGTGACTACGGTAGGATGCCCCTGTGGCGAATTTGGCAATTTTTGTTGTAGCAGGTCTCTAGCTTGTTTAGATCACATTGCCTTAGGTTGGTATATATTGGAGAGGCATAAAGTAGGGTGGAGATAAGGTGGGAATTTGCTATTGAAATCTTTGCTGCTTTGGTGAGAAATTGCTTATTTCTGTATAATGCTCCTAGTTTTTTGTGGACTTTTTTTATGGTTATGGATATGTGAATGTCAAATATTAGTTTATTGTCTGTTTCCACTCCTAGAAATTTGGTGTGTTCAGTTGGGTATATGGTGGCGTTGTCTTTTGCTGTGATGTTAAAGTGAGAGTTGTTTTGAGTATGTTTTGTGGGTTGGAAGATGAGTAGTTTAGTTTTGTTTGGGTTGAGTATTAATTGGGCATCGGATAACCATGTTTCAACAGAGGAAAAGGCTTCCTGTGTGACTTTTTGCAGTTTCAGTAGGGACAGGGCTAAGCAGATGATGGTTGAGTCATCTGCATATTGTATGAGTGTGCCATGTTTAGTGGCAGAGGCTAGATTATTGGTGTAAACAGAGAAGAGTAGGGGTCCAAGGATGGATCCTTGGGGAACCCCTATGAAGACAGGTAGTTGGGGAGATGTCATTCTGCCATACAACAGATTGTTGGCGGTCAGACAGGTAAATCTGAAACCACTTGGTGACTGATTGTGAGAAGGATAGGTTATTGAGGACAGAGATAAGTTGTTTGTATGGGACCATGTCAATTGCTTTAGCTAGGTCTAGGAAAGTAGCAGAGGAGAGATAGAGTAGTAGTACAGTAGTAGTGGTTGAGTGGGGGAATGATGGAGCTTTAGTAGGATGTAAGATATGCAAGGAGAGTGCATGCAGTGAGCATAGGTAAGGTATGCTGGTACATGTTAGTTGAGGAGGTGTGATAGCAGTGGGAAGATGGAGGAGGTAGTGTTGGGTTAGCGCTGTGGTTGGCCATTGGAAAGATGGGAGGGGTTTTGAGTCCAATAAAGGTGGGACCACCTGGGGCGGGAGGGAATAGGGGGGCAGGGTGGGGAGCAAAGCGGGTAGAGACCCTGTTAGTTGCTCGTATGAGGGGGCTGGAAACAATCACAATTGACCAAGGACTGCTCTGAAACTAAGTCATTTCTTAATTTCTCAGGTGGAAAAACAGGATAACCTTGTGTCAGTAGGCTACTGTGGTCATAGTTTAAATTTACAAACACACAGTATTGATGAGTTATGGCGGATACTATTTGCTAACAGAAGGGAATAAGAGAAAGTGGAATGTGTGTGTGTGTGTGTGTGTGTGTGTGTGTGTGTGTGTGTGTGTGGTGGGGGCTGCTTACAAGCCAAAGCAGAGTGCTCTCCAGGGGAAAATGAATATTGGCTCAAACAGGTAGACACATACTCAAAGTTAACTGTAGCTGTTTGCAGACAGTTCAGACCCAGACTGCGCTTTTCCGTTTGTGCCTTTGTCCCACTTCTATGTATGACTTTGTTCTAATTTCTTGCACTGAGGTTCATAGGTATTTCAGGATCAATTTATCCTTGCTTTTGAACCAGATTTCTCTGTTTGGTTAGTACACTGCTATAAAATGTAAAAATAAAATCTAAATCATTGTAGAAGTAAAGCAGTGTGTGTGTGTGTCTGCGTACGTGTGTCTGCGTGCGTGTATGCACTACCATCATTTTTTTAAATATTGACTCAAAAAAGCATGTGGGTGCTGTCATGCAAGTCTAAAATATTTTAAGTTTATAGTGCATCATTTGTTAGCTATTTAAACAGGAAGGGAAAATAAGTGGCAGATTAATTTGCAAAACTTGGTTTTAAATTTGACAGGAGTAGTGCAGCAAAAATGTTTCCCACTGTAAGGAGGAAAAGGCTGACAAGCAAACAGTACATTACTCTGGTCACCTGCTGTGACGAGCTGTCAATCACATGCAGATAATGGGTCAAATTACCCTTGGCTCTTTGACAGCTAGGGAAGGTAGGTGTGAAGTGGGAGGGGAGATTCCTTGAAGAGCTAGATTTCAGCCATCACAAAATAAAGCAATTTAGCATTTCTAAGATGAAAGAGCCAGAAAATGCACTTTTCAGTTCTGTTCTGTAGCATTTGCACTGCTTGTGTTTTAAGTGGTCATTGAAAAAGGATAACATTTTAACCAAAAGTAGGGGATTTTAAGACTGCAGTGAATGCCTGTTAAGTCAATGAAGTGACAGCAGCTTAAGGCAAAATGTGGCAGATCTGATGCAATTTTTTGGAGACAAATAATGCATTCTGGGATACATAGAGTCAGAGTAAACAGTCTGAATTTTTTCAATATGCCAGACCCCATGTGGTCAAAGTCAGAAATTGCATCTAAAAATATCTAAAAAGCTCAAAATAGTCTCAGAGTGCTATTAAAATGTAGGAAACATCAAACCATGATGAAATTAATATGTTTTTTGAGTCTGAGGGCGCGGTTGTCCTTTAAAGGCTCACTGCTGCTTTTCAGCTGTGAGAAGCATTTCTGCAGTTTGTTCTAAGTATTGGGGATATTTGTAGCATTTCCATATTCAGGCTTGTATTTAGGCCTAGTGTTTGTAGAGGCTGTGTGTCTGAGCACATATTCAGGGACATCTTGGTTTAGCCAAAGCCATCAGGCATTTCAGTGAGAGAGAATTGTTTGAGTTCATTGGCTGACTGGGGTCACCTTGACTACAGCTTAGACTATGCACCTCATTGGTTCTTTTGAGATTTCTTTCTTAAAAACTGTATCAGGTTTCAACTTTCTGTTACCTAAGAAGTTCATTTGTGAGTGTTCTGCCATTTCACACTGAGCGTGATCAAAGGAAGGACACTGAGGAAATGGGGAGCAATGATATATAACATTTAGTATCCTGTTGTTTGTTTATTTTGTTCTTTATTTCTTTGTTATTTATAGAACTTTGTGTACTGTGTATTTTTCTAGCTAGTTTCACTGTGTGAGGTATTAACTAGAAATTGTCCACTTTTATTAAGCATCCATTGGGTTCTTTGTTTCTAGTAACCTGTTGCAGTTAAACTCTTTTTTCTAAAGGCTCCTTTAGCTGTTTAAAACTTTCATTTAAAGGCTCACTGCTGCTTTTCAGCTGTGAGAAACATTTCTGCAGTTTGTTCTAACTAGTGGGGATATTTGTAGCATTTCCATATTCAGGCTTGTATTTAGGCCTAGTGTTTGTAGAAGCTGTGTGTCTGAGCACATATTCAGGGACATCTTGGTTTAGCCAAAGCCATCAGGCATTTCAGTGAGAGAGAATTGTTTGAGGTCATTGGCTGACTGAGGTCACCTGGACTACAGCTTAGACTAAGGACCTCATTGGTTCTTTTGAGATTTCTGTCTTAAAAACTGTCTCAGCTTTCAACTTTCTGTTACCTAAGAAGTTCATTTGTGAGTGTTCTGCCATTTCACACTGAGCTTGATCGAAGGAAAGACACTGAGGAAACTCAGAGCTATAATATATAACATTAAGTATCCTGTTTTTTGTTTATTTTGTTCTTTATTTCTTTGTTATTTATAGCACTTTGTGTACTGTGCATTTTTCTAGCTAGTTTCACTGTGTGTGAGGTATTAACTGGAAATTGTCCGCATTTATGAAGCATCTGTTGGGTTGTTTGTTTCTAATAATGTGTTGCAGTTCAACTCTTTTTTCTAGAGGCTTCTTTATCTGTTTAAAACTTTCATTTAAAGGCTCACTGATGTTTTTCAGCGTGAGAAACATTTCTGCAGTTTGTTCTAAGTAGTGGGGATATTTGTAGCATTTCCATATTCAGGCTTGTATTTGGGCCTAGTGTTTGTGGAGGCTGGGTGTCTCAGCACATATTCAGGGACATCTTGGTTTAGCCAAAGCCATCAGGCATTTCACTGAGAGAGCATTATTTGAGGTCATTGGCTGACTGAGGTCACCTGGACTACAGCTTAGCCTAAGCATCATTGGTTCTTTTGAGATGTCTTTTTTAAAAACTGTCTCAGGTTTCAACTTTCTGTACCTAAGCAGTTCATTTGTGAGTGTTCTGCCATTTCAAACTGAGCTTGAGCGACGGAAGGACACTGAGGAAACTTGGAGCTATAATATCTAACATTAAGTATCCTGTTTTTTTGTTTATTTTGTTCTTTATTTCTTTATTTATAGCACCTTGTATACTCTGTATTTTTCTGGCTAGTTTCACGGTGTGTGAGGTATTAACTGGAAATTGTCCACATTTTTTAAGCATCTGTTGGATTGTTTGTTTCTAATAACTTGTTGCAGTTAAACTCTTTTTTCTAGAGGCTCCTTTAGCTGTTTAAAACTTTCATTTAAAGGCTCACTGGTGTTTTTCAGCTGTGAGAAACATTTCTGCAGTTTCTTCTAAGTAGTGGGGATATTTGTAGCATTTCCATATTTAGGCTTGTATTTGGGCCTAGTGTTTGTGGAGGCTGTGTGTCTGAACACATATTCAGGGACATCTTGGTTTAGCCAAATCCATCAGGTATTTCAGTGAAAGAGAATTGTTTGAGGTCATTGGCTGATGGAGGTCACCTGGACTACAGCTTAGACTAAGCACCTCATTGGTTCTTTTGAGATTTCTTTCTTAAAAACTGTCTCAGGTTTCAACTTTCTGTTACCTAAGAAGTTCATTTGTAAGTGTTCTGTCATTTCACACTGAGCTTGATCGAAGGAAGGACACTGAGGAAACTCGGAGCTATAATATATAACATTAAGTAGCCTGTTTATTGTTTATTTTGTTCTTTATTTCTTTATTTATAGCACTTTGTGTACTGTGTATTTTTCTTGCAAGTTTCACTGTGTGTGATGTATTAACTGGAATTTGTCCACTTTTATTAAGCATCTGTCTGGTAGTTTGTTTCTAATAACTTGTTGCAGTTAAACTTTTTTTCTAGAGGCTCCTTTAGCTGTTTAAAACTTTCATTTAAAGGCTCACTGCTGCTTTTCAGCTATGAAACATTTCTGCAGTTTGTTCTAAGTAGTGAGGATATTTGTAGCATTTCCATATTCAGGCTTGTATTTGGGCCTAGTGTTTGTGGAGGCTGTGTGTCTGAGCACATATTCAGGGACATCTTGGTTTAGCCAAAGCGATCAGGCATTTCAGTGAGAGAGAATTGCTTGAGGTCATTGGCTGACTGAGGTCACCTGGACTACAGCTTAGACTAAGCACCTCATTGGTTATTTTGAAATTTCTTCTTATAAACTGTCTCAGGTTTCAACTTTCTGTTACCTAAAGTTCATTTGTGAGTGTTCTGCCATTTCACACTGAGCTTGATTGAAGGAAGGACACTGAGGAAACTTGGAGCTATAATATATAACATTAAGTATCCTGTTTTTTGTTTATTTTGTTCTTTATTTCTTTGTTATTTATAGCACTTTGAGTACTGTGTATTTTTCTGGCTAGTTTCATGGTGTGTGAGGTATTAACTGGAAATTGTACACTTTTATTAAGCATCTGTTGGGTTGTTTGTTTCTAATAACTTGTTGCAGTTAAACTCTTTTTTTTTAGAGGATCCTTTAGCTGTTTAAAACTTTCATTTAAAGGCTCACTGCTGTTTTTCAGCTGTGAGAAACATTTCTGCAGTTTGATCTAAGTAGTGGGGATATTTGTAGCATTTCCATATTTAGGCCTGTATTTGGGCCTAGTGTTTGTGGAGGCTGTGTGTCTGAGCACATATTCAGGGACATCTTGGTTTAGCCAAAGCCATCAGGCATTTCAGTGAGAGAGAATTGTTTGAGGTCATTGGCTGACTGAGGTCACCTTGACTACAGCCTAGACTAAGCACCTCATTAATTCTTTTGAGATTTCTTTCTTAAAAACAGTTTCAGGTTTCAACTTTCTGTTGCCTAAGAAGTTCATTTGTGAGGGTTCTGCCATTTCACACTGAGCTTGATTGAAGGAAGGACACTGAGGAAACTTGGCGCTATAATATATAACATTAAGTATCCTGTTTTTGTTTATTTTGTTCTTTATTTCTTTGTTATTTATAGCACTTTGTGTACTGTGTATTTTTCTAGCTAGTTTCACTGTGTGTGAGGTATTAACTGGAAATTTTCCACTTTTATTAAGCATCTGTTGGGTTGGTTGTTTCTAATAACTTGTTGCAGTTAAACTCTTTTTTCTAGAGGCTCCTTTAGCTGTTTAAAACTTTCATTTAAAGGCTCACTGCTGCTTTTCAGCTGTGAGAAACATTTCTGCAGTTTGTTCTAAGTAGTGGGGATATTTGTAGCATTTCCATATTCAGGCTTGTATTTGGGCCTAGTGTTTGTGGAGGCTGTGTGTCTGAGCACATATTCAGGGACATCTTGGTTTAGCCAAAGCGATCAGGCATTTCAGTGAGAGAGAATTGTTTGAGGTAATTGGCTGACTGAGGTCACCTGGACTACAGCTTAGACTAAGCACCTATTGGTTATTTTGAGATTTCTTTCTTATAAACTGTCTCAGGTTTCAACTTTCTGTTACCTAAGAAGTTCATTTGTGAATGTTCTGCCATTTCACACTGAGCTTGATTGAAGGAACGACACTGAGGAAACTTGGAGCTATAATATATAACATTAAGTATCCTGTTTTTTGTTTATTTTATTCTTTCTTTCTTTCTTTGTTATTTATAGCACTTTGTGTACTGTCTATTTTTCTAGCTAGTTTCACTGTGTGTGAGGTATTAACTGGAAATTGTCCACTTTTATTAAACATCTGTTGGGTTGTTTGTTTCTAATAACTTGTTGCAGTTAAACTCTTTTTTCTAGAGGCTCCTTTAGCTGTTGCAAACTTTCATTTAAAGGCTCACTGCTGTTTTTCAGCTGTGAGAAACATTTCTGCAGTATGTTTTAAGTAGTGGGGATATTTGTAGCAATTCCATATTCAGGCTTGTATTTGGGCCTAGTGTTTGTGGAGGCTGTGTGTCTGAGCACATATTCAAAGACATCTTGGTTTAGCCAAAGCCATCAGGCAATTCAGTGAGAGAGAATTGTTTGAGGTCATTGGCTGACTGAGGTCACCTGGACTACAAAACTCAAAAAGATGCAATGTGGCTGGTCGCTGCGGTAGAAATAGTCCACAAAAACGTAGTTGCAAATGAACAGTCCGTTAAAACGAAAACAGCGTTTATTCAAAAAATACTTATAAAATCACAAATACTCTTGAGCGCTTTCGTTTGGCTCCTGCCAAACTTTTTCAAAGACAGTAACAATAGCTACGTATTTGGTTAAATACCAATACGTAAGCAACATCAATTAAACAATTAGTATGCAATGTATTTTAACCTCTAAGGTGCTGTAACCACATTTCTTGTTTTTTTACTTCTGGGCACATTTTAAATGTAAAAGCAATACATGACAGGAATGGATTGTGAAATAAATTCATGCACAAGCCTTCCAAATAGCAATGAACGATATTTTCACAATACATAAATAATGGGACACTCCATGTTAAACATAAATATATTTCTAAATATATATACAGTATAAGTTATTTATTTATGTCTATAATAAATATTAAGTAAATATATAATAATATATATTTCAGCTGTGAGAAACATTTCTGCAGTTTGTTCTAATGCCCTCTCTTTCATATTAAAAATTATATAAAATATAAATATAAATATACCAATAATCAATCTTTTTACACTGTATGTATATAAAAATTATCACTATATAAAAAATTAATAAATTACTATATTCATAAAAGTCTAAAAATGTATATATAAAAAATATATATAAAAATAAATTTATGTAGTCATTAAAAATGTTTTATATATAGGCATATAAGTATATAAAAGGACACATTGCACAATTCTTATAAAACTAAATTACTTATGCAGTTTAAGTTACCTGGATAAAGATTTTAATTTTAAAATGCTGCTGATAGAGATGTGGTTATTCATACCTGGCCAGTTGTTGGAATTTAATCTCAATTGCCATTCAAGTTCATATTTTTCTAATAGTGGTTGCCATGCCACCCCTCTCACATCCAGTTTTATTACATCTAATACAATAAATTTAAAATTGTGTTCTGGATGGAATTTTACATGTTTTGCAAGGGCATTAAATTCATTTTCATCTCTTATTGCCCTCACATGTTCACTTATACGTTCCTTTAGTTTCCGTTCTGTTTTCCCCACATAAAACAGGATACTGACTGAGGTCACCTGGACTACAGCTTAGACTAAGCACCTCATTGGTTCTTTTGAGATTTCTTTCTAGCTAGTTTCACTGTGTGTGAGGTATTAACTGGAAATTGTCCACTTTTATTAAGCATCTGTTTGGTGGTTTGTTTCTAATAACTTGTTGCAGTTAAACTCTTTTTTCTAGAGGCTCCTTTAGCTGTTTAAAACTTTCATTTAAAGGCTCACTGCTGCTTTTCAGCTGTGAGAAACATTTCTGCAGTTTGTTCTAAGTAGTGGGGATATTTGTAGCATTTCCATATTCAGGCTTGTATATGGGCCTAGTGTTTGTGGAGGCTGTGTGTCTGAGCACATATTCAGGGACATCTTGGTTTAGCCAAAGCCATCAGGCATTTCAGTGAGAGAGAATTGTTTGAGGTCATTGGCTGACTGAGGTCACCTGGACTACAGCGTAGACTAAGCATCTCATTGATTCTTTTGAGATTTCTTTCTTAAAAACTGTCTCAGGTTTCAACTTTCTGTTAGCTAAGAAGTTTATTTGTGAGTGTTCTGCCATTTCACTCTGAGCTTGATCGAAGGAAGGACACTGAGGAAACTCGGAGCTGTAATATGTAACATTAAGTATCCTGGTTTTTGTTTATTTTGTTCTTTATTTCTTTGTTATTTATAGCACTTTGTGTACTGTCTATTTTTCTAGCTAGTTTCACTGTGTGTGAGGTATTAACTGGAAATTGTCCACTTTTATTAAGCATCTGTTGGGTTGTTTGTTTCTAATAACTTGTTGCAGTTAAACTCTTTTTTGCTAGAGGCTCCTTTAGCTGTTGCAAACTTTCATTTAAAGGCTCACTGCTGTTTTTCAGCTGTGAGAAACATTTCTGCAGTATGTTTTAAGTAGTGGGGATATTTGTAGCAATTCCATATTCAGGCTTGTATTTGGGCCTAGTGTTTGTGGAGGCTGGGTGTCTGAGCACATATTCAAGGACATCTTGGTTTAGCTGAAGCCATCAGGCATTTCAGTGAGAGAAAATTGTTTGAGATCACTGGCTGACTGAGGTCACCTGGACTACAAAACTCAAAAAGATACAATGTGGCTGGTCGCTACTGTAGAAATAGTCCACAAAAACGTACTTGCAAATGAACAGTCCGTTAAAACAAAAACAGCGTTTATTCAAAAAATATTTATAAAATCACAAATACTCCTGAGCACTTTCGTTTGGCTCCTGCCAAACTTTTTCAAAGACAGTAACAATAGCTACGTATTTGGTTAAATACCAATACTTAAGCAACATCAATTAAACAATTAGTATGCAATGTATTTTTAACCTCTAAGGTGCTGTAACCACATTTCTTGTTTTTTTACCTCTGGGCACATTTTAAATGTAAAAGCAATACATGACAGGAATGGATTGTGAAATAAATTCATGCACAAGCCTTACAAATAGATATGAACGATATTTTCACAATACATAAATAATGGGACACTCCATGTTAAACATAAATATATTTCTAAATATATACAGTATAAGTTATTTATTTATGTCTATAATAAATATTAATAAGTAAATATATAATAATATAAATAAATATATAATATTCTAATTACTCAACATAATATAATAAATATAAATATATTTCATATAAATATATATATCAATGCCCTCTCTTTCATATTAAAAATTATATAAAATATAAATATAAATATACCAATAATCAATCTTTTTACACTGTATGTATATAAAAATTATCACTATATAAAAAATTAATAAATTACTATATTCATAAAAGTCTAAAAATGTATATATGAAAAATATATATAAAAATAAATTTATGTAGTCATTAAAAATGTTTTATATATAGGCATATAAGTATATAAAAGGACTCATTGCACAATTCTTATAAAACTAAATTACTTATGCAGTTTAAGTTACCTGGATAAAGATTTTAATTTCAAAATGCTGCTGATAGAGATGTGGTTATTCATACCTGGCCAGTTATTGGAATTTAATCTCAATTGCCATTCAAGTTCATATTTTTCTAATAGTGGTTGCCATGCCCCCCCTCTCACTTCCAGTTTTATTACATCTAATACAATAAATTTAAAATTGTGTTCTGGATGGAATTTTACATGTTTTGCAAGGGCATTAAATTCATTTGCATCTCTTATTGCCCTCACATGTTCACTTATACGTTCCTTTAGTTTCCGTTCTGTTTTCCCCACATAAAACAGGATACTGACTGAGGTCACCTGGACTACAGCTTAGAGTAAGCACCTCATTGGTTCTTTTGAGATTTCTTTCCAGCTAGTTTCACTGAACATGATCAAAGGAAGGACATTGAGGAAACTCGGAGCTATAATATATAACAATAAGTATCATGTTTTTTGTTTATTTTGTTCTTTATTTCTTTATTATTTATAGCACTTTGTGTACTGTGTATTTTTCTAGCTAGTTTCACTGTGTGTCAGGTATTATCTGGAAATTGTCCACTTTTATTAAGCATCTGTTGGGTTGTTTATTTCCAATAACTTGTTGCAGTTAAACTCTTTTTGTAGAGGCTCCTGTGTTGTTTAAAACATTCATTTAAAGGATCACTGCTGTTTTTCAGCTGTGAGAAACATTTCTGCAGTTTGTTTTAAGTAGTGGGGATATTTGTAGCATTTCCATATTCAGACTTGTATTTGGGCCTAGTGTTTGTGGAGGTTGTGTGTCTGATCACATATTCAGGGACATCTTGGTTTAGCCAAAGCCATCAGGCATTTCAGTGAGAAAGAATTGTTTGAGGTCATTGGCTGACTGAGGTCACCTGGACTACAGCTTAGACTAAGCACCTCATTGGTTCTTTTGAAATTTCTTTCTTAAAACCTGTCTCAGGTTTCAACTTTCTGTTGCCTAAGAAGTTCATTTGTGACTGTTCTGCCATTTCACACTGAGCTTGATCAAAGGAAGGACACTGAGGAAACTCAGAGCTGTAATATATAACATTAAGTATCCTATTTTTTGTTTATTTTGTTCTTTATTTCTTTGTTATTTATAGCACTTTGTGTACTGTGTATTTTTCTAGCTAGTTTCACTGTGTGAGGTATTAACTGGAAATTGTCCACTTTTATTAAGCATCTGTTGGGTTGTTTGTTTCTAATAACTTGTTGCAGTTAATCTCTTTTTTCTGGAGGCTCCTTTAGCTTTTTAAAACTTTCATTTAAAGGCTCACTGCTGCTTTTCAGCTGTGATAATCATTTCTGCAGTTTGCTCTAAGTAGTGGGGATATTTGTAGCATTTCCATATTCAGGCTTGTATTTGGGCCTAGTGTTTGTGGAGTCTCTGTGCCTGAGCACATATTCAGGGACATCGTGGTTTAGCCAAAGCCATCAGGCATTTCAGTGAGAGAATTGTTTGAGGTCATTGGCTGACTGAGGTCACCTGAACTACAGCTTAGACTAAGCACCTCATTGGTTCTTTTGAGATTTCTTTCTTAAAAACTGTCCAGTTTTCAACTTTCTGTTACCTAAGAAGTTCATTTGTGAGTGTTCTGCCATTTCACACTGAGCTTGATCGAACGAAGGACTCTGAGGAAACTCAGAGCTATAATATATAACATTAAGTATCCTTTTTTTTGTTTATTTTGTTCTTTATTTCTTTGTTATTTATAGCACTTTGTGTACTGTGTATTTTTCTAGCTAGTTTCACTGTGTGTGAGGTATTAACTGGAAATTGTCCACTTTTATTAAGCATCTGTTGGGTTGCTTGTTTCTAATAACTTGTTGCAATTAAACTCTTTTTTCTAGGGGCTCCTTTAGCTGTTTAAAACTTTCATTTAAAGGTTCACTGCTGCTTTTCAGCTGTGAGAAACATTTCTGCAGTTTGTTCTAAGTAGTGTGGATATTTGTAGCATTTCCATATTTATGCTTGTATTTGGGCCTAGTGTTTGTGGAGGCTTTGTGTCTGAGCACATATTCAGGGACATCTTGGTTTAGCCAAAGCCATCAGGCATTTCAGTGAGAGAGAATTGTTTAAGGTCATTGGCTGACTGAGGTCACCTGGACTACAGCTTAGACTAAGCACCTCATTGGTTCTTTTGAGATTTCTTTTTTAAAAACTGTCCAGGTTTCAACTTTCTGTTACCTAAGAAGTTCATTTGTGAGTGTTCTGCCGTTTCACACTGAGCTTGATTGAAGGAAGGACACTGAGGAAACTCGGAGCTCTAATATATAACATTAAGTATCCTGTTTTTTGTTTATGTTCTTTATTTCTTTGTTATTTATAGCACTTTGTGTACTGTGTATTTTTCTTGCTAGTTTCACTGTTTGTGAGGTATTAACTGGAAATTGTCCACTTTTATTAAGCATCTCTTTGGTTGTTTGTTTCTAATAACTTGTTGCAGTTAAACTCTTTTTTTTCTAGAGGCTGCTTTAGCTGTTTAAAACTTTCATTTAAAGGAACACTGCTGTTTTTCAGCTATGAGAAACGTTTCTGCAGTTTGTTCTAAGTAGTGGGGATATTAGTAGCATTTCCATATTCAGGCTTGTATTTGGGCCTAGTGTTTGTGGAGGCTGTGTGTCTGAGCACATATTCAGGGACATCTTGGTTTAGCCAAACCCATCAGGCATTTCAGTGAGAGAGAATTGTTTAAGGTCATTGGCTGACTGAGGTCACCTGGACTACAGCTTAGACTAAGCATCACTGGTTCTTTTGACATTTCTTTCTTAAAAACTGTCTCAGGTTTCAACTTTCTGTTGCCTAAGAAGTTCATTTGTGAGTGTTCTGCCATTTCACACTGATCTTGATCGAAGGAAGGACACTGAGGAAACTCAGAGCTATAATATATAACATTAAGTATCCTGTTTTTTCTTTATTTTGTTCTTTTTTTCTTTGTTATTTATAGCACTTTGTGTACTGTGTATTTTTCTAGCTAGTTGCACTGTGTGTAAGGTATTAACTGGAAATTGTACACTTTTATTAAGCATCTGTTGGGTTGCTTGTTTCTAATAACTTATTGCAGTTAAACTCTTTTTTTTCTAGAGGCTCCTTTAGCTGTTTAAAACTTTCATTTAAAGGCACACTGCTGTTTTTCAGCTGTGAGAAACCTTTCTGCAGTTTGTTTTAAGTAGTGGGAATATTTATAGCATTTCCATATTAAGGCTTGTATTTGGGCCTAGTGTTTGTGGAGGCTGTGTGTCTGAGTGGCTCCCTATCAGAAGCCTGAAACACTATAAGCCTGAAAATCAAAATCCTGAAACCAAAAGCCTGAAAATTCAAAATCCCGAAAACCTAAAATCCTGAAACTCAAAATCCTGAAAACACAAAATGGACATACTGACGTCATTGTGGCTTTGTTATTGTTAGCCCTGTGGTGTTAGGTCATGCGTTGGGTTCAGGTCAGTGTGCAGTTGGTTTTATGTTAGGGTTAGGGGCGGTTTAAGTGAGTTAGGGTTAGGGCGCAGGTTAGGCATGTATGCAATAGTGACAAATATTGGGGTTAGGGGCGGTTTAAGTGAGTTAGGGTTAGGGTGCGGGTCAGGTGAGTGTGCGATAGTGATGGACCTTAGGGTTAGGGTTAGGGTCAGGGTCAGTTGGTAGATATTAGTGTCTTTATAGTGACATATTAGCATTATTTGCGTTTTCAGGATTTTGAGTTTCAGGATTTTGGGTTTTCGGGATTTTGAATTTTCAGGCTTTTGGTTTCAGGATTTTGATTTTCAGGCTTATAGTGTTTCAGGCTTCTTATAGGGAACCGTCTGAGCACATTTTCAGGGACATCTTGGTTTAGCCAAACTCATCAGGCATTTCAGTGAGAGAGAATTGTTTAAGGTCATTGGCTGACTGAGGTCACCTGGACTACAGCTTAGACTAAGCATCATTGGTTCTTTTGACATTTCTTTCTTAAAAACTGTCTCAGGTTTCAACTTTCTGTTACCTAAGAAGTTAAAGGAAAAAAACGGGATATCAAATCAAATATCTCTACCTGATGTCTCCCTAAAATCCTGTTATGTGATACAGCCTCAAAAAAACATAACCGCAGCTTTAAAAAAAATTCACTATTCTCTTTTACTGCTTAGGCTTCATACTTTTCCGTACTGTTTGACTTTCAGTTTTAAAACCAAGATGAAAACTGTCTAGTCATCTCTTAAATAATGATGTCAAATCTGCCATAGCTCTTGCTGAAGATCCTGGGAGGTTTCCTCCCCCAAAGTGATGTAAACACTGCCTTATTTGCATGCTGTACAGAATCCCTGTGATCCTCCCACATTGTGATGTCAACACTGCCTTTCCCAGCCCACTGTTAACCTAATAAATGGACTAGGTGCTGTGTGGAACTCCTTTTCTGTGTTAGCAAATCTGGTAGACTCTATTCATGTGAAGCACTTCTTCTTCACCAGCGTTTTGCTACTTCATAAGTAAGGTAAGTCTTATTACTTCTTAATAGTGTATCCTAAATGTAATTTGTCCCTGTTTCTATGCCTCCCTAGCCCTGATATTGTGTCCTCCCAAGTTTTTAATTGCACATTAGTGGAGTTAATCTTTTTCTGTTTGTAAGGGTGCCACGTGCTTCCCTTTCGCAGCTGCATTTTTAGCTTAGCCTACTTATTTTCATTTTGATCCAGGGTTTATATTTCCCCAGTTATGTTTAATGCTGGCGTCTTTTGTATTCTTGAGTCGGCCTGCGTTTCTGTGCTTGCTGCCTTTGGGTTTCCTTCTGAAGTAAGTGTATTGCTGCTTGTAGTAATTGTATTACTGTCTAGTGTTTTTAGTTGCTTGCTGGTGTTTTTTAAAAACTATGCTGTATTTGTAGCTGTATTTGGTTTTCTTTAGTTTGTTGATGCCTCGTGCTTCGTGATTGCATGCTGCAGATGTTTTGTAATGTTTTCGGCTGTTTGTTTCTGTTGTTGAGCTTCGCGTTTCGGTCTTGTCATGTTTTTTATTTTTTTTTTAATATTAGTAATCCGTTTTATTGGTTATGCTGCTGGGCTTGCTCCATTTTATTTGTTATGCTACTCTACTTGCTCCGTTTTAGTGTGTGTGCCATCAAACCTGCTACCTGCTTGAAACTTTGCCACAGCTGAATAATACCTTTTTTTCCGTTAGCTAGGTAACGAAATTATTTTAATGTGGACGCTGGAGCCATTAGGCATAAAACTTATTTATTAAGTAATTCTGCAGCCTGTAAACATACTTATGAATAGTCAGCAAGAGAGTGGTAGTAGTCCAGGGGTGGTTTCTGCAGCTATACTTGTTTCATGCAACTAGGCTAAGTGCATTTCTGGGTTCCCATGTAAGATTATTATAGCAGGTAAATATACAGTGATGTAGGCAATATAGAGGTTCAACATTTTGTCCATCACTGTGTCCATAGTTTAGAAGTAGCCTCAGACACTTCACAATGCTCCGTTACACATAGAGCGCAGGTTCTTGTAAGATTAATGTCACGGTTGCTATCATATTCTTTGAGCCTGCGTGTTGTTTTGTTTTTAAATTAATGAAAAACGTAAGGAAAATAAGAGAGAAATAGAAGATAGATGGGAAAGGAAATGAGGAATTTTGCTGCTTGTACAAGCACAGCAGCTTAGTCATTGTAAAGCTGCTAAGCAGCATGCCTTGAGTGAGAGTTGCTGCCAATTCCTATTGAAATAATGGAATCAGCATGGCATATATTTTTTTTGACTTTGTGATAAAGTTTGGTAGACAAAATACTATTTCTTTAGTCTGCAAAGTGATATTCTGCCTGTTAATATAACATTTTGTGAGTGAGTATAGCACATAAGCCACTGAGAAGCAAAGTCTGATAAAATCTCTAAGGCTGGTAAGCTTTTCTGATCTCAGTTTTCTGGTAGTGAAGTACATGCCTTGCAACCATTTTGTTTTTGTGGCCAGGGATAGCACTATCATGGTCGGGGCTCTGAGTGAGAAGAAATAAAATAGGAGGAGGAACTTGCTAAAAAATACAGGTAACCTATGTAGTGCCCTCAGCTGGAGGCCTTCTAATGTCCATAGGATACAGCAAGGGGCAAGTGTGTGTGTGTGTGTGTGTGTGTGTGTGTGTGTGTGTGTGTGTGTGTGTGTATGCAAGCAAGTGGCAAGTGTGTTTGTGTGTGTGTATGTGACCTAAAAGCAAGGGGGCAATTGTGTATGTGACACCGCATGCAAGGGGGCAATTGTGTGTGTGTTTGACCGCAAGCAAGGGGGCAATTGTGTGTATTTGACTGCAAACAAGGGGGCAAGTGTGTGTGTGAGACTGAAAGCAAGGGGCAAGTGTGTGTGTGAGACTGCAAGCATGGGGCAAATGTGTGAGACTGCAAGCAAGGGGGCAAATGTGTGAGACTGCAAACAAGGGGGCAAGTGTGTGTGTGAGACTACAAGCAAGGGGGCAAGTGTGTGAGACTGCAAGCAAGGGGGCAAGTGTGTGAGACTGCAAACAAGGGGGCAAATGTGTGTGAGACTGCAAGCAAGGGCCAAGTGTGTGTGTGACTGCAAGCAAGGGCCAAGTGTGTGTGTATGTGACTACAAGCAAGGGCCAAGTGTGTGTGTGTGTGTGTGACTATAAGCAAGGGGGAAATTTTGCCTCTTTCAAGATTTCTTGTGCTGTGAAGTTCATAGATACAACTGATTGAGTAGATTTTACAGGGAGCTGAGAGATGCGGGGCTGCAACAATTATAAGTGCTGCTTATGTCTGCTTGCTTTGCTAATATCACAACAGGTTGTTTGCTTTTGATGCAGAAGGCTGTGGTTTCTACTCACATAGATGCATTTTTGAAACTGTACTGCGTTGCAAATGGGGTGGATGATGCACTCCTTTCTGGTGAAGAAGATTGTCATCCATTCCCTACTGCAGTATTACCAGCTTATTGTTCTTGTGTAAGATAAGTAAATTATTCAAAAAGGGCAACTATGACATTATTTGTTGATGACATGACTTATCTAATTTTTGGCTAGCAGCAATCGCTTCATTAGTTACAGATCGCTTTAATGTGGAATTATTTACAGGATGTTTACTGCTTCAGAAATTGTGCCTATGTACTGATACTGGTGGACTGTTGGAAGTTTGACTACACTTGTGATGGAAATATTCAGAATTGGGCAGTATTGTCATTATTGGTGCATGCATTTTGTTGCACTGTTTTCAGGAAAAATGTTTGAAACAGTAAATATAAAACACCCACTAAAACTGGACTGCATTGTACAAGGAATATAATTATATACAATCATGAAGGTGTATTCAACAACATGTGCATTCCTCATGTGCAAAGGGTCTGAGAATTTTAAAATATCACTAACCGAAAGTGAAACTTAGACTGCCACTGGCTACATGTGTTATCTTTGAATGTCTGTTTCAGTGCTGTTGCAATGTCCAAATTCTGACTGCAAGCAAGGTCGAAGTGTGTGTGTGTGTCCGCAAGGGGGCAAGTGTGTGTGTGACTGCAAGCAAGGGGGCAATAGTGTGCGTGTGTGTGTGACTGCAAGCAAGGGGGCAATAGTGTGCATGCGTGTGTGACTGCAAGCAAGTGGGCAAGAGTGTGTGACTGCAAGCAAGGGGGAAAGAGTGTGTGTGACTGCAAGCAAGGCTTCTTATTTTTGGATTGTTAGTCTCAATTTTTGTGGTTTTCAGTCAAACTCTTTCGGAATAAAGTCACTAAATTTAGCCTTCATAACCTTCAGAAAAATGCATGCTAAAGCAAGACCTGTTATTCGATCAGCTCTCTCAGTTTATACAAGATCAATTTTTTGTACTGTTTTGATGTCCCCCCACATATATTTTGCCTTGTCCAGATTTTCTGCATTAACAGGTTGCTAGGTACATGCAAATAAATTGCTTTTTTAGAATTAGGCATATCCCAACCTCTCAACTGTCCCTGAATTTGGCTCTAAATGTTGCTCTTCCCCTAATAATCCCTCCCCAGAAATTGCTATTTTGGAAGAAAACATGGAGGGTTTACCATTAACTGTAATAATCCAGTTAGGGATAACTTTCATTTCATAAATGCATGTTTTTTTTTTTTTTTGTCAGATGCTCAAGTTAGCAGTACTAATATTAAAAGGAGCCCCTTCTTTGACAGGTTACCAGCTGTATTGTGTGGCTATTATCTTTTTAAATCAATTTTTTTTTTTGGGGACATTTGCTGCCAAATCATTAGAGACTGAAGAATGAAATCAATGACAGACATTTAAGTTTCAGATTTCATACCCTTTTGAAAATTCATACTAATGCAAGACCTACTATTTCATAATCTTTCCTAATTTGGTAGGAGCAATAATCCTACTTCTATTTATTTATTTATTTTATTTATTTATTTATATTTGTTGACCGGGAGTGTCCGACTGGACGTAGGTCTATTTTCAGCGTAGGCCCAGGGAGAAAAGCTCCACAGTAAAATAGACAGTAGTTACTTTGGATTATAGTGATTAACAATTTAACATAGCAATTACTTACAACATATTTACAGATGAAGAACATAGTACATCAGTAGACAAATAGAATCTTTATCTGTGAAGTACATAACAGACATTAACAAATGTTACAATGAGAAGTTCCTGCTGTATAATAAGTACTAGGCTTATGAGCATCTGAGCTTGCTATAATCAAGGTAGTTAGTGGAGTGGAAAGAAAGGTAGTGGTTGGATGGGGTGGATGATATTAGACTGGGAGTTGCAAGGGCATAGCCAGCATGTTTTAGTTGCGCTTTTAGTAAAGTTTTGAAGTGGGTGCATGATGGTACGGAGGTAATTGTGGGTGGGAGTGAGTTCCATAATTTGGCTATGGTGCAAGAGAATAGTGCTTCACCAGCAGAGTTATTGGCTTTAGTGATCTGCAAGTGATTTTTGTTGCTGGATCTTATTGGTCTGGTGGTGCGATAGGGTTGGAGTAGATTCTGGAGGGATGGGAAATTTAGTGGATGGTTTACTAGTTTGTGGGCGAGTGAGAGTTGATACCACTGAAGCAGGTGAGGGAGTTCAAGCCAGCCCAGTTCAGCAAGTGAGAGACAGTGGTGACTACGGTAGGATGCCCCTGTGGCGAATTTGGCGATTTTTGTTGTAGCAGGTCTCTAGCTTGTTTAGACCACATTTCCTTGGGTTGGTATATATTGGAGAGGCATAAAGTAGGGTGGAGATAAGGTGGGAATTTGCTATTGAAACCTTTGCTGCTTTGGTGAGAAATTGCTCTTTTCTGTATAACGCTCCTAGTTTATTGTGGACTTTTTTTATGGTCATGGATATGTGAATGTCAAATATTAGTTTATTTTCTGTTTCCACTCCTAGCAATTTGGTGTTTTTCAGTTGGGTATATAGTGGTGTTGTCTTTTGCTGTGATGTTAAAGTGAGATTTTTGAGTGTTTGGTGGGTTGGAAGATGAGTAGTTTAGTTTTGTTTGGGTTGAGTATTAATTGGGCATCGGATAACCATATTTCAACAGAGGAAAAGGATTTCTGTGTGACTTTTTGCAGTTTCGGTAGGGACTGGGCTAAGCAGATGATGGTTGAGTCATCTGCATATTGTATGAGTGTGCCATGTTTGGTGGCAGAGGCTAGATTATTGGTGTAAACAGAGAGGAGTAGGGGTCCAAGGATGGATCCTTGGGGAACCCCTATGGAGACAGGTAGTTGGGGAGATGTCATTCTGCCATACAATGGATTGTTGGCGGTCAGACAGGTAAATCTGAAACCAGTTGGTAACTGATTGTGAGAAGGATAGGTTATTGAGGACAGAGATAAGTTGTTTGTGTGGGACCATGTCAATTGCTTTAGATAGGTCTAGGAAAGTAGCAGAGGAGAGATAGCCATTGTTTTTATGCTGAAGGATAGTGTTAGTAAAGGAGAGTAAGGCAGTGGTGGTGCTATGGTTTGGTCTGAAACCATGCTGAGTACTGGAAAGGAGGTTGTTGGTAAGGAGGTAGTCTGAGACCTGAGAGTGTATGCGTCTCTCTAGTATTTTGGAGAGTGGAGAGAGAATAGCTACGGGGTGGTAATTGGTTGAGGTGGATGTCTCCACTTAGGGCTAGTTTTGATATGCATGAGATTATTAGTTTTCTCAGTTTTTGAATGTATTTGTTTATAAGGGAAACTTTATGATTGTGCTCTGTGGGTACTAGGTATGGTGGGAGGGTTACTATGTTAAGTTGTAGGGCTGCTTTATGTTTGAGTAATATAGTTGGTAGAATATGTGGGGGGTGCATAGGGATGGTTCTTGAGCTGGTGGGAAGGGAGATGAGTGTGGGAGAGACATGAGTGGTGGTGTGAGTAGTAGTTCAGTGGTAGTGGTTGAGTGTGGGAATGATGGAGCTTTAGTAGGATGTAAGATATGCAAGGAGAGCGCATGCAGTGAGCATAGGTAAGATATGCTGGTACATGTTAGTTGAGGAGGTGTGATAGTAGTGGGAAGATGGAGGAAATAGTGTTGGGTTAGCGCTGTGGTTGGCTATTGGAAAGATGGGAGGGGTTTTGAGTCCAATAAAGGTGGGACCACCTGGGGCGGGAGGGAATGGGGGGCAGGGTGGGGAGCAAATCGGGTAGAGACCCTGTTAGTTGCTCGTATGAGGGGGCTGGAAACAATCACAAAGCAAAGGCAAGTATGTGTTAAGAAACAATCACAATTGACCAAGGACTGCTCTGAAACCAAGTCATTTCTTAATTTCTCGGGTGGAAAAACAAGATAACCTTGTATCAGTAGGCTACTGTGGTCATAGTTTAAATTTACAAACACACAGTATTGATGAGTTATGGCGGATACTATTTGCTAACAGAAGGGAATAAGAAAGTGGAATGTGTGTGTGTGTGTGTGTGTGTGTGTGTGTGTGTGTGTGTGTGTGTGTGTGTGTGTGTGTGTGTGTGTGTGTGTGTGTGTGTGTGTGTGTGTGTGTGTGTGTGTGTCTGTGTGGTGGGGGGGGCTTCTTACAAGCCAAAGCAGAGTGCTCTCCAGGGGAAAATGAATATTGGCTCAAACAGGTAGACACATACTCAAAGTTAACTGTAGCTGTTTGCAGACAGTTCAGACCCGGACTGCTTTTCCGTTGTGCCTTTGTCCCACTTCTATGTATGGCTTTGTCCGAATTTCTTGCGCTGAGGTTCATAGGTATTTCAGGATCAATTTATCCTTGCTTTTGAACCAGATTTCTCTGCTTGGTTAGTACACTGCTAGAAAATGTAAAAATAAAATCTAAATCATTGTAGAAGTAAAGCAGTGTGTGTGTCTGCGTGTGTGTATGCACTACCATAATTTTTTAAATATTGACTCAAAAAGCATGTGGGTGCTGTCATGCAAGTCTAAAATATTTCAAGTTTATAGTGCATCATTTGTTAGCTATTTAAACAGGAAGGGAAAATAAGTGGCAGACTGCTTTGCAAAGCAGGGATTATTGCCAGTGCTATGTAGCTTGGTTTTAAATTTGACAGGAGTAGTGCAACAAAAAAAGACTCCCACTGTAAGGAGGAAAAGGCTGACAAGCAAACAGTACATTACTCTGGTCACCTGCTGTGATGAGCTGTCAATCACATGCAGATAATGGGTCAAATTACCCTTGGCTCTTTGACAGCTAGGGAAGGTAGGTGTGAAGTGGGAGGGGAGATTCCTTGAAGAGCTAGATTTCAGCCTTCACAAAAGAAAGCAATTTAGCATTTCTAAGATGAAAGAGCTAAAAAATGCACCTTTCAGTTCTGTTCTGTAGCATTTGCACTGCTTGTGTTTTAAGTGGTCATTGAAAAAGGATAACATTTTAACCAAAAGTAGGGGATTTTAAGACTGCAGTGAATGCCTGTTAAGTCAATGAAGTGACAGCAGCTTAAGGCAAAACGTGGCAGATCTGATGCAATTTGCTGGAGACAAATAATGCATTCTGGGATACTTAGAGGCAGAGTAAACAGTCTGAATTTTTTCAATATGCCAGACCCCATGTGGTCAGAGACAGAAATTGCATCTAAAAATATCTAAAATGCTCAAAATAGTCTCAGAGTGCTATAAAATGTAGGAAACATCAAACCATGATGAAATTAATATGATTTTTTGAGTCTGAGGGTGCGGTTGTCCTTTAATTTGTGAGTCTTCTGCCATTTCACACTGATCTTGATCGAAGGAAGGACACTGAGGAAACACAGAGCTATAATATATAACATTAAGTATCCTGTTTCTTGTTTATTTTGTTCTTTATTTCTTTGTTATTTATAGCACTTTGTGTACTGTGTATTTGTCTAGCTAGTTGCACTGTGTGTGAGGTATTAACTGGAAATTGAACACTTTTATTAAGCATCTGTTGGGTTGCTTGTTTCTAATAACTTCTTGCAGTTAAACTCTTCTTTTCTAGAGGCTCTTTTAGCTGTTTAAAACTTTCATTTAAAGGCTCACTGCTGCTTTTCACCTGTGAGAAACACTTCTGCAGTTTGTTCTAAGTAGTGGGGATATTTGTAGCATTTCCATATTCAGACTTGTATTTGGGCCTAGTGTTTGTGGAGGCTGTGAGTCTGAGCACATATTCAGGGACATCTTGGTTTAGCCAAAGCCATCAGGCATTTCAGTGAGAGAGAATTGTTTGAGGTCACTGGCTGACTGAGGTCACCTGGACTACAGCTTAGACTGAACGCCTCATTGGTTCTTTTGAGATTTCTTTCTTAAAAACTGTCTCAGGTTACTACTTTCTGGTACCTAAGAAGTTCATTTGTGAGTGTTCTGCCATTTCACACTGAGCTTGATCGAAGAGGAAATTCGGAGCTATAATAGATAACATTAAGTATCCTGTTTTTCGTTTATTTTGTTCTTTATTTCTTTGTTATTTATAGCACTTTGTGTACTGTGTATTTTTCTAGCTAGTTTCACTGTGTGTGAGGTATTAACTGGAAATTCTCCACTTTTATTACGCATCTCTTGGGTTGTTTTTTTTTAATAACTTGTTGCAGTTAAACTCTTTTTTTCTAGAGGCTCCTTTAGCTGTTTAAAACTTTCATTTAAAGGCACACTGCTGTTTTTCAGCTGTGAGAAACATTTCTGCAGTTTGTTCTAAGTAGTGGGGAAATTTGTAGCATTTCCATATTCAGGATTGTATTTGGGCCTAGTGTTTGTGGAGGCTGTGTGTCTGAGCACATATTCATGGACATCTTGATTTAGCCAAACCCATCAGGCATTTCAGTGAGAGAGAATTGTTTGAGGTCATTGGCTGACTGAGGACACCTGGACTACAGCTTAGACTAAGCATCATTGGTTCTTTTCAGATTTCTTTCTTAAAAACTGTCTCAGGATTCAACTTTCTGTTACCCAAGAAGTTCATTTGTGAGTCTTCTGCCATTTCACACTGAGCTTGATCGAAGGAAGGACACTGAGGAAAATCTGTTGGGTTGTTTGTTTCTAATAACTTGTTGCAGTTAAACTCTTTTTTCTAGAGGCTCCTTTAGCTGTTTAAAACTTTCATTTAAAGGCTCACTGCTGCTTTTCAGCTGTGAGAAACATTTCTGCAGTTTGTTCTAAGTAGTGGGGATATTTGTAGCATTTCCATATTCAGACTTGTATTTGGGCCTAGTGTTTCTGGAGGCTGTGAGTCTGAGCACATATTCAGGGACATCTTGGTTTAGCCAAAGCCATCAGGCATTTCAGTGAGAGAGAATTGTTTGAGGTCATTGGCTGACTGAGGTCACCTGGGCTACAGCTTAGACTGAGCACCTCATTGGTTCTTTTGAGATTTCTTTCTTAAAAACTGTCTCAGGTTTCAACTTTCTGGTACCTAAGAAGTTCATTTGTGAGTGTTCTGCCATTTCACACTGAGCTTGATCGAAGGAAGGACACTGAGGAAACTCAGAGCTATAATATATACTGGAAATTGTCCACTTTTATTAAGCATCTGTTGGGTTCCTTGTTTCTAATAACTTGTTGCAGTTAAACTCTTTTTTATAGAGGCTCCTTTAGCTGTTTAAAACTTTCATTTAAAGGCTCACTGCTGTTTTTCAGCTCTGAGAAACATTTCTGCAGTTTGTTTTAAATAGTGGGGATATTTGTAGCATTTCCATATTCAGGCTTGTATTTTGGCCTAGTGTTTGTGGAGGCTGTGTGTCTGAGCACATATTCAGGGGCATCTTGGTTTAGCCAAAGCCATCAGGCATTTCAGTGAGAGAGAATTGTTTGAGGTCATTGGCTGACTGAGGTCACCTGGACTACAGCTTAGACTAAGCACCTCATTGGTTCTTTTGACATTTCTTTCTTAAAAACTGTCTCAAGTTTCAACTTTCTGGTACCTAAGAAGTTCATTTGTGAGTGTTCTGCCGTTTCACACTGAGCTTGATCGAAGGAAGGACACTGAGGAAACTCGGAACTGTAATATATAACATTAAGCATCCTGTTTTTTGTTTATTTTGTTGTTTATTTCTTTGCTATTTATAGCACTTTGTGTACTGTGTATTTTTGTAGCTAGTTTCACTGTGTGTGAGGTATTCACTGGAAATTGTCCACTTTTATTAAGCATCTGTTGCATTGTTTCTTTCTAATAACTTGTTGCAGTTAAACTCTTTTTTTCTAGAGGCTCCTTTAGCTGTTTGAAACTTTCATTTAAAGGCTCACTGCTGTTTTTCAGCTGTGAGAAAGATTTCTGCAGTTTGTTCTATGTAGTGGGGATATTTGTAGCATTTCCATATTCAAGCTTGTATTTGGGCCTAGTGTTTGTGGAGCCTGTGTGTGTGAGCACATATTCAGGGACATCTTGGTTTAGCCAAACCCATCAGTCATTTCAGTGAGAGAATTGTTTGAGGTCATTGGCTGACTGAGGTCACCTTGACTACAGCTTAGACTAAGCACCGTTTGTTCTTTTGAGATTTCTTTCTTAAAAACTGTCTCAGGTTTCAACTTTCTGTTGCTAAGAAGTTCATTTGTGATTGTTCTGCCATTTCACACTGAGCTTGATCGAAGGAAGGACACTGAGGAAACTCGGACCTATAATATATAATATTAAGTATCCTGTTTGTTTATTTTGTTCTTTATTTCTTTGTTATTTATAGCACTTTGTGTACTGTGTATTTTTCTAGCTAGTTTCACTGTGTGTGAGGTATTAACTGGAAATTGTCCACTTTTATTAAGCATCTGTTGGGTTGTTTGTTTCTAATAACTTGTTGCAGTTAAACTCTTTTTGTATAGGCTCCTGTGGTATTTAAAACTTTCATTTAAAGGCTCACTGCTGTTTTTCAGCTGTGAGAAACATTTCTGCAGTTTGTTTTAAGTAGTGGGGATATTTGTAGCATTTCCATATTCAGGCTTTTATTGAGGCCTAATGTTTGTGGAGGCTGTGTCTGATCACATATTCAAGGACATCTTGGATTAGCCAAAGCAGTCAGGCATTTCAGTGAGAGAGAATTGTTTGAGCTCATTGGCTGACTGAGGTCACCTGGACTACAGCTAAAACTAAGCACCTCATTGGTTCTTTTGAGATTTCTTTCTTAAAAACGGTCTCAAGTTTCAACTTTCTGTTTCCTAAGAAATTAATTTGTGAGTGGTCTGCCATTTCACACCGAGCTTAATCAAAGGTAGGACACTGTGGAAACTCAGAGCTATAATATACAACATTAAGTATTTTTTTTGTTTATTTTGTTCTTTATTTCTTTGTTATTTATACAACTTGGTGTACTGTGTATTTTTCTAGCTAGTTTCACTGTGTGTGAGGTATGAACTGGAAATTGTCCACTTTTATTAAGCATCTGTTGGGTTGTTTCTAATAACTTGTTGCAGTTAAACTCTTTTTTTCTAGAGGCTCCTTTAGCTGTTTAAAACTTTCATTTAAAGGCTCACTGCTGTTTTTCAGCTGTGAGAAAGATTTCTGCAGCTTGTTCTAAGTAGTGGGGATATTTGTAGCATTTCCATATTCAGGCTTGTATTTGGGCCTAGTGTTTGTGGAGCCTGTGTGTGTGAGCACATATTCAGGGACATCTTGGTTTAGCCAAACCCATCAGGCATTTCAGTGAGAGAGAATTGTTTGAGGTCATTGGCTGACTGAGGTCACCTGGACTACAGCTTAGACTAAGCATCGCTGGTTCTTTTGAGATTTCTTTCTTAAAAACTGTCTCAGGTTTCAACTTTCTGTTGCCTAAGAAGTTCATTTGTCAGTGTTCTACCATTTCACACTGAACTTGATGGAAGGAAGGACACTGAGGAAACTCGGAGCTATAATATATAACATTAAGTATCCTGTTTTTTGTTTATTTTGTTCTTTATTTCTTTGTTATTTATAGCAGTTTGTGTACTGTGTATTTTTCCAGATAGTTTCACTGTGTGTGAGGTATTAACTGGAAATTGTCCACTTTTATTAAGCATCTCTTGGGTTTTTTGTTTCTAATAACTTGTTGCGGTTAAACTCTTTTTTTCTATAGTCTCCTTTAGCTGTTTGAAACTTTCATTTAAAGGCTTACTGCTGCTTTTCAATTGTGAGAAACATTTCTGCAGTTTGTTCTTAGTAGTGGAGATATTTGTAGCATTTCCATATTCAGGCTTGTATTTGGGCCTAGTGTTTGTGGAGGCTGTGTGTCTGAGCACATATTCAGGGACATCTTGGTTTAGCCAAAGCCATCAGGCATTTCAGTGAGAGAGTATTGTTTGAGGTCATTGGCTGACTGAGGTCACCTGGACTACAGCTTAGACTTGAGCACCTCATTGGTTCTTTTGAGATTTCTTTCTTAAAAATTGTCTCAGGTTTCAACTTTCTGGTACCTAAGAAGTTCATTTGTGAGTGTTCTGCCATTTTATACTGAGCTTGATTGAAGAGGAAACTCGGCGCTATAATATATAACATTATGTATCCTGTTTTTTGTTTATTTGGTTCTTTATTTCTTTGTTATTTATAGCACTTTGTGTAGTGTATTTTTCTAGCTAGTTTCACTGTGTGTGAGGTATTTACTGGAAATTGTCCACTTTTATTAAGCATCTGTTGGGTTGTTTGTTTCTAATAACTTGTTGCAGTTAAACTCTTTTTTCTAGTGGCTCCTTTAGCTGTTTAAAACTTTCATTTAAAGGCTCACTGCTGTTTTTCAGCTGTGAGAACCATTTCTGCAGTTTGTTCTAAGTAGTGGGGATATTTGTAGCATTTCCATATTCAGGCTTGTATTTGGGCCTAGTGTTTGTGGAGGCTGTGTGTCTGAGCACATATTCAGGGACATCTTGGTTTAGCCAAAGCCATCAGACATTTCATTGAGAGAGAATTGTTTGAGGTCATTGGCTGACTGAGGTCACCTGGACTACAGCTTAGATTAAGCATCATTGGTTCTTTTGAGATTTCTTTCTTAAAAGCTGCCTCAGGTTTCAACTTTCTGTTGCCTAAGAAGTTCATTTGTGATTGTTCTGCCATTTCACACTGAGCTTGATCGAAGGAAGGACACTGAGGAAACTCGGAGCTATAATATATAAAATTAAGTATCCTGTTTCTTGTTTATTTTGTTCTTTATTTCTTTGTTATTTATAGCACTTTGTGTACTGTGCATTTTTCTAGCTAGTTTCCCTGTGTGTGAGGTATTAACTGGAAATTGTCCACTTTTATTAAGCATCTGTTGGGTTGTTTGTTTCTAATAACTTGTTGCAGTTAAACTCTTTTTTCTAGAGGCTCCATTAGCTGTTTAAAACTTTCATTTAAAGGCTCACTGCTGTTTTTCAGCTGTGAGAAACATTTCTGCAGTTTGTTTTAAGTAGTGAGGATATTTGTAGCATTTCCATATCCGGGCTTGTATTTGGGCCTAGTGTTTGTGGAGGCTGTGTCTGAGCACATATTCAGGGACATCTTGGTTTAGCCAAAGCCATCAGGCATTTCAGTGAGAGAGAATTGTTTCAGGTCATTGGCTGACTGAGGTCACCTGGACTACAGCTTAAACTTTTAGTTATGTACTTACCATAACTTTAGATGTGTGGGATCCATCTCGCCTACATTCTCTACAGATGGGTTCGGAGCCGATCCTCGGCTCCAACTCGGCCGCTATACAATAGAACGCAGTCTCTTATTGGCTGAGTTTCCTCGTATCCCAGGATGCACCACTACTGCTTCCCCAGATCTTGTTTGTCCGCACACATGCACACACACATAGACTGTTGTTATAACATTGCCAGGTGTTCCAAGAGAGGAAGAAGTTGAATTTGGATTGTCCGGTCTCTTCTGGTCTATGAGGGAGGCGAAAGGAGGGTGGGTTATTAGGAATGTAGGTGAGATGGATCCCATACATCTAAAGTTATGGTAAGTACATAACTAAAAGATGTAATGTGATCCTATCTCGCCTACATTCTCTACAGATGGGTAAGCATCCCTAGCACCTAATTCCTGGGTGGCTCACTGGAAAACGCTCCTGAGAACTGTGGAACCGAAGGAAGCTCGACCCCTAGATGCCACATCCAATTTGTAGTGAGAAATAAAGGTGTGTAGAGAATACCACGTAGCAGCCGCCCAAATGTCACTAATAGAGAGCTTGGAATGAAAGGCTGCTGAAGTGGCCATAGCCCTGGTAGAATGAGCTTTCACTAGAACTATAAGCTCCTTATTTGAAATGAGATAAATATGACTGATACAGTCTCTGATCCACTTGGCAATAGTGACTTTCGTGATGGCTTTGCCCAATTTACTATCCGAAAAGGACAGAAACAGTTGATCTGATTTTCGTGCTTGGTGTGTCCTATCCAAATAGAAACGTAATTGTCTGTGCACGTCTAAGCTGTGAAAGGTATATTCAGCTCTGTTTGAATAGTTAGGGAAAAAAAACGGTAATTCCAGTGATTGTTGCAAACGAAAGTTAGAACAGACCTTTGGTATAAAGGAATGGTTTGGTCTAAGAGATGCTCTATCTTTGTGAAATACCAGGTATGGTGGTTTTACACACAGGGCTTGAAGTTCTGAAACTCACCTGGCTGATGTAATAGCAACTAGAAGAGCAGTCTTCCAAGAAAGAAATTTTAAGTCACAGGTTGCTGCCGGCTCAAAGGGAGATGAGGTTAATGCACCTAACACCACGTTAAGGTCCCACGGTGGTGCAGGATGAGATATAGGGGGCCGTAGAAGCCAAGCTCCTTTAATAAAAGCTTTGCACAACTTGTTGCTCATTAAAGGTGGATCTACGCTCTCATGAAAATTGGAAATAGCAGCCAATTGAACTTTGATGGTAGACACCGAACAACCTTGGTTGAACAGGGAAGCTAAAAACTTCAGAACCTATGACACTGAGGCTGTCATAGGGTCTAATCCTCGGAGTTGGGCCCAAATAGCAAACCTCTTCCATTTATTGCTATACATCTTTTTAGTAGAAGTCTTGTGGGCCGAGGACAAAATATGCATGACTTCAGGGTCGAAAGAATGGGTCCTAACTATGGTCGGAAGAGGAGTAGCCAAGCTGCTAACTTCAATGAATGGAGGGACTGATGGAGCTGTCCTGACTGATGCGTCAAGAGGTCTGGAACTTGGTCCAGAAATCAGGGACCCTCCAATGCATATTTGTGTAGAAAGGGGAACCAGACTTGACGAGGCCAGTATGGGGCGATTAGAATCATTTTGCTTTCCAAGCGAATCACCTTCTGAATCACCTTGGGGAGAAGGGGAACCGGTGGAAATGCGTATAGCAGACCGGGGGGCCAAGCTTGGACTAGAGCATCCTTGATGATCTCCCCCAGAACTGGGGTGAGAGAGAAGAACTGCTGGCATTTCGCATTGAGGGGAGTTGCGAAAAGATCGCAACAAGGAGCTCCCCATCTCGTGAAAATCTGTGTTACCACTCTGTCGTTCAAGGACCACTCGTGAGGGGAGAGAATAGTTCTGCTCAGTCTGTCTGCTATCACGTTGGATCTCCCCGGAATGTGTTGCCACTAGAAAATGTTTGGTAGCAATCGCCCAATCCCATACCTTCATGGCCTCTCTGCAAAGTGGGTAAGACCTGGTCCCTCCTTGCTTGTTTAAGTACCAGACTACCGACATGTTGTCGGACTGAATGGCAATCATACCCTGCGGGAGGTGATCGTGCAGTGCTTGCAACATTAAAAGCACCGCCCTCATTTCCAGGATATTGATGTGGAGAAGACTCTCGTTGGTGTGCCACGTGCCTTGGACTGACCTGTCCAGATAATGTCCCCCCCACCCTGTCTGGGAGGCGTCCGTAGTCAACGTGGCCGAGGGGAGTGGGGGAACGAAGAGTCGACCTAGATTCAGGTTGGAGGAAAGGAGCCACCAACGAAGATCCTGTTTGCACGTTTCTTTGATCAATATGTGGTGACTGAGGGGAAGGTCTTGATAAGACCACTGGACTGATAGGAGCCACTGGAGTATCCTCATATGCAACCTTGCCAAGGGGACCAGAAGAATGGTGGCTGACATGGAACCCAACAGCTGCAGCACCATTCTCGCTGGAGCGCGACGTCTGAGGAATAATGCCCGAACCTGAGACTGCAGCGTTGCTATCCTTTCCACAGGAAGATAGACTCGCATCTGCCTTGAGTCTATTTCTGCACCAATAAACAGAATACGCTGCGATGGCAGCAATATGGATTTTGTCCAATTGAAGGTGATTCCTAAGGAGTTGCCTAGAGAGATAGTGGCTGCTAGAGTTTTCAAGAGTAGATGCCTGGAGGTGGCAGTTAGGAGCCAGTCGTCTAGGTATGGAAACACCTGGAATCCTAGACTTCTCAGGTGAGCAGTCACCACCGCCAAACATGTGGTGAACACCCTGGGGGCTGTGGTGAGACCAAAGGGCAGTGCACGGAACTGGAAATGACTGTCTCCTAGGCTGAAGCGCAAGTGTCTCCTCGACACCTGATCTATCAGAATGTGATAATAGGCGTCTTTGAGATCTATGGAGCACATCTAAACACCTTTCTCCAAAAGCAGGAGAATGGATTTCAAGGTGACCATCCGGAATTTGGACTTTTTCACTAATCGGTTTAACTTGCTGAGATCCAAAATGGGCCTCAAGTCCCCGGTCATTTTTGGTACCAAAAAGAATCTTGAGTAAGTCCCTGATCCGGCCTGATCTGCGGGGACAGGTTGGATGACTCCTTTTTGAAGCAGCTTCGATATTTCGCTGGCTGCAAGATCCCGTTGACTGGGTGGCGGGTCCTGGATTCTTTGGGATGGTGTTGAGAGAAGGGAATGGTGCAACCTCCGGCGATGATTCGGAGCACCCATTGGTCCTGAGTGATATTTTCCCAGGCCTTTAGGTGCCTCAAAAAACGACCCCCGACTGGCTCCGGAGCTGCACAGTCGGGTACTCCTTCAGGGATGCTGGAAGGAGAAGGAGCCATGAAAGGACTCGCGGTCTCCAGTGTTGCAGGGGCCTCCGCCGCCTCTGGGATGGCGTCTCCCTGAAATTTCCCCCTCCTCTGCCTCTAGAAGGGGAATCACTCTGCTGCAATGAGTAAGGCTTTTGAGACTTAGGGAACCACATTTTTCCCTCCTCTTCAAGCCTTGGGATAAGGTCTGAAGGGAGTGGAAAACTGGGCCCCTATGGCAGTTAAAGTCTTACCCTCCTGTTCGCAGCGAGTCAAAGTGTCCTTTACCTTGGGTCCAAACAGTGAGGACCCATCAAAGGGGGCGTAGGCAAAGGAAGACTTAAAGGCCTCCGCAAAGTGACACAGGCATAGCCAGGCTTGTCTCCGTAGAGCAACACCTGTTTCTGCCGCTCTGCTCGCCCCTTCGGCTGCATAAGAAATGAGCCTCATGGACGAGTTGGATAACGAGGACAGGGTAGCCAACTGGGAGTTAACCGTCTGGGCCAACTGCTCAGGTAAGTTACCAGAGAGGGTATCCGAAAGCTCCTTGACCAGATCCCTCTGCAGTCTCGTGAAATGCGTCAAGTAGTTCAGAGACCTTAATGTAAAGGTCGCTGAAGCAAGGGTACGCTTCCCGTACTGATCCATGCTCCTAGACTCCTTATTAGGAGGATGGACGGACGTTGAAGCCTCTGCCACATCTTACTGGGTGGCAGATGCCACCACCAAGGCATCTACAGCCACACCTTTCGAAAGAAAGTCCTTATCAGGGGAGCCAAAGGAATTTATTGGGGCGAGCTGGCACCGGTTCAACAGAACTGGTGTTCCCATGCCCTTCGAGATCAAATCCAGAAGCTCATCGAAGGCAGAGACACCCAGGAGGCGGAGGGCTGAGCCAAGGCCTTGAGGAAAACCGACTCCTCAGCAGAAGGGGGTTTGGACTGCCAGTCGCCTCGTTGCTTAAGGATCTCCAAGATGTCCGCAAAGGATACATCATCCGAGGACAACTTGGGGGACCCTTCCGCATCATCGAGTTCGGTATCCGAGGTGAGAGACTCATCAGGGAAGTCGACGTGCTTCCTCTTGCACTGTTTCTTCCTCAGAGGTTCCTCCGAAAGCATTTCGTAGGGGCCTCCAGGAAGAAGGGAACCCCCAATGGGGGTAACCTCAGGCCCAAGGGCTCCGCTGTCGTGAGACAGGGAGATTGCAAAGGAGCCAGTCTCCGTGCCAAGGGAAGGTGGTGGTGAGATGGTAGAAGTGGCCAGAGAGGATTTGGCCTGGCCAGAGAGGATTTGGCCAAGGCACTCCTCATGATCTTGAAGGCGGGACCCCCAGAGTCCTGGGATGGTTCAACCCCCAAGGCCACGACAGCAGTCAGAACTCCCGCAGCCGACACACTGAGAGGGAGGCTCGGAACCGAAAGGATCGGTCCCGGCACTGGGGCCGACAGAGGAGGTCCATGATCAACCCCGACCCGAAGGGCGGGGTTGGAGTTAGGGTCGGAACCGACCCGACAACCACCACCAGCTCCACCAACACTGATTCCAATGGCGCTGAAGCTGTTCGAGGAGGAACCAAGATAGCAGGATGGGAAATCGGCTCCGGAGCCGACTGGGCTGGAGCCGAAATCAATTTTGCAAAGACTGGAGACTGAAAAAGCCTTTGAAGCACCCTGTCTACATCCGAATCAGACATCCACGATGACCGAGAAGAGACCGACCGGGTCCGAGTCGACTTCTCTGCCGGCTCCGAAAGTCTGGGGGACCGGCTCCATATGGGTTCGAGAAGTATCGGCGCCGAGGGAGATTCCACTACCACTGCAATTTCCCTCGAGCCGATGGGGACTTCGGCACCGAAGGGGAAGAGTCTGAGCGGGCAACCCTCATCGGCTCCAAAGGCAGTGGAGCCGATGGAGATGACTCGCCTCTCGATGCCCGAGCTCTCGACTCCGAAGCCAGAGGAGTTGAGGCTGGAGACAGCGAGGCAGACCGTTCTGCCCTCGGCTCTGAAGTCCGTGGAGCCGACGGAAAAGCCTGCCATGACTTTTTAGCTGCCGGATCCGATGGGCTGGTCGGAGCCGAAAATTTTTTCTTCCTCGAAGGGGAAGAAGAAGAAGATAGGGTTTCCTCAAAGGAAGGGGTAATAAGCCCTTTCAAAATCAACTTATTTTTCCTCTCTTGGAGGACGCGAGAGGAAAAAGCGTGGCAAACACTACAGGATTCCTGGAGGTGCTTCGGGCCCAGACAATAAACACACAAAGAATGGTCGTCCAGAATGGACATTTTATAATTACATTTGGAACATTTTTAAAACCTGATGGTCTATGTTCCTTCGACATGGCTATCTACTTCCAACACACTAATCTTCAAAACTAAACTTCAAAAAACTACCACAAATGACAGCCTAGACTCTAACTAAAATGCCTAGGATAGGGCAAGGCCCCTCTAACTTAAGCGGGAACACTTACCACAAAAAAAAAATACAATTTTACCACAAAAAACTTTAAATACGCAGTCACACAACAACAAGTAGCTGTTAAAACAGCTTTTGGGTAAGTTTTAGCAAAAAACTAGACAGAAATAACTTCACTAAGAGGCACTTAGCTCAGCCAAGTCCGAGACCACGTCTATGCTTCAGAAGTGGCAAACGAGATCTGGGGAAGCAGTAGTGGTGCATCCTGGAATACGAGGTAACTCAGCCAATAAGAGACTGCATTCTATTGTATAGCGGCCGAGTCGGAACCGAGGATCGGCTCCGAACCCACCTGTAGAGAATGTAGGCGAGATAGGATCACATTACATCTAAGCATCTCATTGGTTCTTTTGAGATTTCTTTCTTAAAAACTGTCTCAGGTTTCAACTTTCTGTTACCTAAGAAGTTAATTTGTGAGTCTTCTGCCATTTCACACTGAGTTTGATCGAAGGAAGGACACTGAGGAAACTCGGAGCTGTAATATATAACATTAAGTATCCTGGTTTTTGTTTATTTTGTTCTTTATTTCTTTGTTATTTTTTGCACTTTGTGTACTGTGTATTTTTCTAGCTAGTTTCACTGTGTGTGAGGTATTAACTGGAAATTGTCCACTTTTATTAAGCATCTGTTGGGTTGTTTGTTTCTAATAACTTGTTGCAGTTAAACTCTTTTTTCTGGAGGCTCCTTTAGCTGTTTAAAACTTTCATTTAAAGGCTCACTGCTGTTTTTCAGCTGTGAGAGATTTCTGCAGTTTGTTCTAAGTAGTGGGGATATTTGTAGCATTTCCATATTCAGGCTTGTATTTGGGCCTAGTGTTTGTGGAGGCTGTGTGTCTGAGCACATATTCAGGGACATCTTGGTTTAGCCAAAGCCATCAGGCATTTCAGTGAGAGAGAATTGTTTGAGGTCATTGGCTGACTGAGGTCACCTGGACTACAGCTTAGACTGAGCACCTCATTGGTTCTTTTGAGATTTCTTTCTTAAAATCTGTCTCAGGTTTCAACTTTCTGTTACCTAAGAATTTCATTTGTGAGTGTTCTGCCATTTCACACTGAGCTTGATCAAAGGAAACTCTGAGCTATAATATATAACATTAAGTATCCTGTTTTTTGTTTATTTTGCTCTTTATTTCTTTGTTATCTATAGCACTTTGTGTACTGTGTATTTTTCTAGCTAGTTTCACTGTGTGAGGGATTAACTGGAAATTGTCCACTTTTATTAAGCATCTGTTGGGTTGTTTGTTTCTAATAACTTGTTGCAGTTAAACTCTTTTTTCTAGAAGCTCCTTTAGCTGTTTAAAACTTTCATTTAAAGGCTCACTGCTGTTTTTCAGCTGTGAGAAAGATTTCTGCATATTGTTCTAAGTAGTGGGGATATTTGTAGCATTTCCATATTCAGGCTTGTATTTGGGCCTAGTGTTTGTGGAGCCTGTGTGTGTGAGCACATATTCAGGGACATCTTGGTTTAGCCAAACCCATCAGGCATTTCAGTGAGAGAGAATTGTTTGAGGTCATTGGCTGACTGAGGTCACCTGGACTACAGCTTAGACTAAGCATCGCTGGTTCTTTTGAGATTTCTTTCTTAAAAACTGTCTCAGGTTTCAACTTTCTGTTGCCTAAGAAGTTCATTTGTGAGTGTTCTACCATTTCACACTGAACTTGATGGAAGGAAGGACACTGAGGAAACTCGGAGCTATAATATATAACATTAAGTATCCTGTTTTTTTATTTTGTTCTTTATTTCTTTGTTATTTATAGCACTTTGTGTACTGTGTATTTTCAGATAGTTTCACTGTGTGTGAGGTATTAACTGGAAATTGTCCACTTTTATTAAGCATCTCTTGGGTTGTTTGTTTCTAATAACTTGTTGCAGTTAAACTCTTTTTTCTAGAGTCTCCTTTAGCTGTTTAAAACTTTCATTTAAAGGCTCACTGCTGTTTTTCAGCTGTGAGAAACATTTCTGCAGTTTGTTCTAAGTAGTGGGGATATTTGTAGCATTTCCATATTCAGGCTTGTATTTGGGCCTAGTGTTTGTGGAGGCTGTGTGTCTGAGCACATATTCAGGGACATCTTGGTTTAGCCAAAGCCATCAGGCATTTCAGTGAGAGAGAATTGTTTGAGGTCATTGGCTGACTGAGGTCACCTGGACTACAGCTTAGACTAAGCATCATTGGTTCTTTTGAGATGTCTTTCTTAAAAACTGTCTCAGGTTTCAACTTTCTGTTACCTAAGAATTTAATTTGTGAGTTTTCTGCCATTTCACACTTAGCTTGATCGAAGGAAGGACACTGAGGAAACTCGGAGCTATAATATATAACATTAAGTATCCTGTTTTTTGTTTATTTTGTCCTTTATATCTTTGTTATTTATGGCACTTTGTGTACTGTGTATTTTTCTAGCTAGTTTCACTGTGTGTGAGGTATTAACTGGAAATTGTCCACTTTTATTAATCATCTGTTGGGTTGTTTGTTTGTAATAACTTGTTGCAGTTAAACTATTTTTTTCTATAGTCTCCTTTAGCTGTTTGAAACTTTCATTTAAAGGCCCACTGCTGCTTTTCAATTGTGAGAAACATTTCTGCAGTTTGTTCTTAGTAGTGAGGATATTTGTAGCATTTCCATATTCAGGCTTGTATTTGGGCCTAGTGTTTGTGGAGGCTGTGTGTCTGAGCACATATTCAGGGACATCTTGGTTTAGCCAAAGCCATCAGGCATTTCAGTGAGAGAGAATTGTTTCAGGTCATTGGCTGACTGAGGTCACCTGGACTACAGCTTAAACTTTTAGTTATGTACTTACCATAACTTTAGATGTGTGGGATCCATCTCGCCTACATTCTCTACAGATGGGTTCGGAGCCGATCCTCGGCTCCAACTCGGCCGCTATACAATAGAACGCAGTCTCTTATTGGCTGAGTTTCCTCGTATCCCAGGATGCACCACTACTGCTTCCCCAGATCTTGTTTGTCCGCACACATGCACACACACATAGACTGTTGTTATAACATTGCCAGGTGTTCCAAGAGAGGAAGAAGTTGAATTCGGATTGTCCGGTCTCTTCTGGTCTATGAGGGAGGGGAAAGGAGGGTGGGTTATTAGGAATGTAGGTGAGATGGATCCCATACATCTAAAGTTATGGTAAGTACATAACTAAAAGATGTAATGTGATCCTATCTCGCCTACATTCTCTACAGATGGGTAAGCATCCCTAGCACCTAATTCCTGGGTGGCTCACTGGAAAACGCTCCTGAGAACTGTGGAACCGAAGGAAGCTCGACCCCTAGATGCCACATCCAATTTGTAGTGAGAAATAAAGGTGTGTAGAGAATACCACGTAGCAGCCGCCCAAATGTCACTAATAGAGAGCTTGGAATGAAAGGCTGCTGAAGTGGCCATAGCCCTGGTAGAATGAGCTTTCACTAGAACTATAAGCTCCTTATTTGAAATGAGATAAATATGACTGATACAGTCTCTGATCCACTTGGCAATAGTGACTTTCGTGACGGCTTTGCCCAATTTACTATCGAAAAGGACAGAAACAGTTGATCTGATTTTCGTGCTTGGTGTGTCCTATCCAAATAGAAGCGTAATTGTCTGTGCGTCTAAGCTGTGAAAGGTATATTCAGCTCTGTTTGAATAGTTAGGGAAAAAAAGCGGTAATTCCAGTGATTGTTGCAAACGAAAGTTAGAACAGACCTTTGGTATAAAGGAATGGTTTGGTCTAAGAGATGCTCTATCTTTGTGAAATACCAGGTATGGTGGTTTTACACACAGGGCTTGAAGTTCTGAAACTCACCTGGCTGATGTAATAGCAACTAGAAGAGCAGTCTTCCAAGAAAGAAATTTTAAGTCACAGGTTGCTGCCGGCTCAAAGGGAGATGAGGTTAATGCACCTAACACCACGTTAAGGTCCCACGGTGGTGCAGGATGAGATATAGGGGGCCGTAGAAGCCAAGCTCCTTTAATAAAAGCTTTGCACAACTTGTTGCTCATTAAAGGTGGATCTACGCTCTCATGAAAATTGGAAATAGCAGCCAATTGAACTTTGATGGTAGACACCGAACAACCTTGGTTGAACAGGGAAGCTAAAAACTTCAGAACCTATGACACTGAGGCAGTCATAGGGTCTAATCCTCGGAGTTGGGCCCAAATAGCAAACCTCTTCCATTTATTGCTATACATCTTTTTAGTAGAAGTCTTGTGGGCCGAGGACAAAATATGCATGACTTCAGGGTCGAAAGAATGGGTCCTAACTATGGTCGGAAGAGGAGTAGCCAAGCTGCTAACTTCAATGAATGGAGGGACTGATGGAGCTGTCCTGACTGATGCGTCAAGAGGTCTGGAACTTGGTCCAGAAATCAGGGACCCTCCAATGCATATTTGTGTAGAAAGGGGAACCAGACTTGACGAGGCCAGTATGGGGCGATTAGAATCATTTTGCTTTCCAAGCGAATCACCTTCTGAATCACCTTGGGGAGAAGGGGAACCGGTGGAAATGCGTATAGCAGACCGGGGGGCCAAGCTTGGACTAGAGCATCCTTGGGGATCTCCCCCAGAACTGGGGTGAGAGAGAAGAACTGCTGGCATTTTGCGTTGAGGGGAGTTGCGAAAAGATCGCAACAAGGAGCTCCCCATCTCGTGAAAATCTGTGTTACCACTCTGTCGTTCAAGGACCACTCGTGAGGGGAGAGAATAGTTCTGCTCAGTCTGTCTGCTATCACGTTGGATCTCCCCGGAATGTGTTGCCACTAGAAAATGTTTGGTAGCAATCGCCCAATCCCATACCTTCATGGCCTCTCTGCAAAGTGGGTAAGACCTGGTCCCTCCTTGCTTGTTTAAGTACCAGACTACCGACATGTTGTCGGACTGAATGGCAATCATACCCTGCGGGAGGTGATCGTGCAGTGCTTGCAACATTAAAAGCACCGCCCTCATTTCCAGGATATTGATGTGGAGAAGACTCTCGTCGGTGTGCCACGTGCCTTGGACTGACCTGTCCAGATAATGTCCCCCCCACCCTGTCTGGGAGGCGTCCGTAGTCAACGTGGCCGAGGGGAGTGGGGGAACGAAGGGTCGACCTAGATTCAGGTTGGAGGAAAGGAGCCACCAACGAAGATCCTGTTTGCACGTCTCTGTGATCAATATGTGGTGACTGAGGGGAAGGTCTTGATAAGACCACTGGACTGATAGGAGCCACTGGAGTATCCTCATATGCAACCTTGCCAAGGGGACCAGAAGAATGGTGGCTGACATGGAACCCAACAGCTGCAGCACCATTCTCGCTGGAGCGCGACGTCTGAGGAATAATGCCCGAACCTGACTGCAGCGTTGCTATCCTTTCCACAGGAAGATAGACTCGCATCTGCCTTGAGTCTATTTCTGCACCAATAAACAGAATACGCTGCGATGGCAGCAATATGGATTTTGTCCAATTGAAGGTGATTCCTAAGGAGTTGCCTAGAGAGATAGTGGCTGCTAGAGTTTTCAAGAGTAGATGCCTGGAGGTGGCAGTTAGGAGCCAGTCGTCTAGGTATGGAAACACCTGGAATCCTAGACTTCTCAGGTGAGCAGTCACCACCGCCAAACATGTGGTGAACACCCTGGGGGCTGTGGTGAGACCAAAGGGCAATGCACGGAACTGGAAATGACTGTCTCCTAGGCTGAAGCGCAAGTGTCTCCTCGACACCTGATCTATCAGAATGTGATAATAGGCGTCTTTGAGATCTATGGAGCACATCTAAACACCTTTCTCCAAAAGCAGGAGAATGGATTTCAAGGTGACCATCCGGAATTTGGACTTTTTCACTAATCGGTTTAACTTGCTGAGATCCAAAATGGGCCTCAAGTCCCCGGTCATTTTTGGTACCAAAAAGAATCTTGAGTAAGTCCCTGATCCGGCCTGATCTGCGGGGACAGGTTGGATGACTCCTTTTTGAAGCAGCTTCGATATTTTGCTGGCTGCAAGATCCCGTTGACTGGGTGGCGGGTCCTGGATTCTTTGGGATGGTGTTGAGAGAAGGGAATGGTGCAACCTCCGGCAATGATTCGGAGCACCCATTGGTCCTGAGTGATATTTTCCCAGGCCTTTAGGTGCCTCAAAAAACGACCCCCGACTGGCTCCGGAGCTGCACAGTCGGGTACTCCTTCAGGGATGCTGGAAGGAGAAGGAGCCATGAAAGGACTCGCGGTCTCCAGTGTTGCAGGGGCCTCCGCCGCCTCTGGGATGGCGTCTCCCTGAAATTTCCCCCTCCTCTGCCTCTAGAAGGGGAATCACTCTGCTGCAATGAGTAAGGCTTTTGAGACTTAGGGAACCACATTTTCCCTCCTCTTCGAGCCTTGGGATAAGGTCTGAAGGGAGTGGAAAACTGGGCCCCTATGGCAGTTAAAATCTTACCCTCCTGTTCGCAGCGAGTCAAAGTGTCCTTTACCTTGGGTCCAAACAGTGAGGACCCATCAAAGGGGGCGTCGGCAAAGGAAGACTTAAAGGCCTCCGCAAAGTGACACAGGCATAGCCAGGCTTGTCTCCGTAGAGCAACACCTGTTTCTGCCGCTCTGCTCGCCCCTTCGGCTGCATAAGAAATGAGCCTCATGGACGAGTTGGATAACTAGGACAGGGTAGCCAACTGGGAGTTAACCGTCTGGGCCAACTGCTCAGGTAAGTTACCAGAGAGGGTATCCAGCTCCTTGACCAGATCCCTCTGCAGTCTCGTGAAATCGTCAAGTAGTTCAGAGACCTTAATGTAAAGGTCGCTGAAGCAAGTGCAGCTTCCCGTACTGATCCATGCTCCTAGACTCCTTATTAGGAGGATGGACGGACGTTGAAGCCTCTGCCACATCTTACTGGGTGGCAGATGCCACCACCAAGGCATCTACAGCCACACCTTTCGAAAGAAAGTCCTTATCAGGGGGAGCCGAAAGGAATTTATTGGGGCGAGCTGGCACCGGTTCAACAGAATCCGGGTGTTCCCATGCCCTTCGAGAGATCAAATCCAGAAGCTCATCGAAAGGCAGAGACACCCAGGAGGCGGAGGGCTGAGCGCCGAAGGCCTTGAGGAAAACCGACTCCTCAGCAGAAGGGGGTTTGGACTGCCAGTCGCCTCGTTGCTTAAGGATCTCCAAGATGTCCGCAAAGGATACATCATCCGAGGACAACTTGGGGGACCCTTCCGCATCATCGAGTTCGGTATCCGAGGTGAGAGACTCATCAGGGAAGTCGACGTGCTTCCTCTTGCACTGTTTCTTCCTCAGAGGTTCCTCCGAAAGCATTTCGTAGGGGCCTCCAGGAAGAAGGGAACCCCCAATGGGGGTAACCTCAGGCCCAAGGGCTCCGCTGTCGTGAGACAGGGAGATTGCAAAGGAGCCAGTCTCCGTGCCAAGGGAAGGTGGTGGTGAGATGGTAGAAGTGGCCAGAGAGGATTTGGCCTGGCCAGAGAGGATTTGGCCAAGGCACTCCTCATGATCTTGAAGGCGGGACCCCCAGAGTCCTGGGATGGTTCAACCCCCAAGGCCACGACAGCAGTCAGAACTCCCGCAGCCGACACACTGAGAGGGAGGCTCGGAACCGAAAGGATCGGTCCCGAAGCACCCCCCCGGGGCCGACAGAGGAGGTCCGCGTACCGAACCCCGACCCGAAGGGCGGGGTTGGAGTTAGGGTCGGAACCGACCCGACAACCACCACCAGCTCCACCAACACTGATTCCAATGGCGCTGAAGCTGTTCGAGGAGGAACCAAGATAGCAGGATGGGAAATCGGCTCCGGAGCCGACTGGGCTGGAGCCGAAATCAATTTTGCAAAGACCGGAGACTGAAAAAGCCTTTGAAGCACCCTGTCTACATCCGAATCAGACATCCACGACGACCGAGAAGAGACCGACCGGGTCCGAGTCGACTTCTCTGCCGGCTCCGAAAGTCTGGGGGACCGGCTCCATATGGGTTCGAGAAGTATCGGCGCCGAGGGAGATTCCACTACCACTGCAATTTCCCTCGAGCCGATGGGGACTTCGGCACCGAAGGGGAAAGAGTCTGAGCGGGCAACCCTCATCGGCTCCAAAGGCAGTGGAGCCGATGGAGATGACTCGCCTCTCGACGCCCGAGCTCTCGACTCCGAAGCCAGAGGAGTTGAGGCTGGAGACAGCGAGGCAGACCGTTCTGCCCTCGGCTCTGAAGTCCGTGGAGCCGACGGAAAAGCCTGCCATGACTTTTTAGCTGCCGGATCCGATGGGCTGGTCGGAGCCGAAAATTTTTTCTTCCTCGAAGGGGAAGAAGAAGAAGATAGGGTTTCCTCAAAGGAAGGGGTAATAAGCCCTTTCAAAATCAACTTATTTTTCCTCTCTTGGAGGACGCGAGAGGAAAAAGCGTGGCAAACACTACAGGATTCCTGGAGGTGCTTCGGGCCCAGACAATAAACACACAAAGAATGGTCGTCCGTAATGGACATTTTATAATTACATTTGGAACATTTTTTAAAACCTGATGGTCTATGTTCCTTCGACATGGCTATCTACTTCCAACACACTAATCTTCAAAAACTAAACTTCAAAAAACTACCACAAATGACAGCCTAGACTCTAACTAAAATGCCTAGGATAGGGCAAGGCCCCTCTAACTTAAGCGGGAACACTTACCACAAAAAAAAAAATACAATTTTACCACAAAAAACTTTAAATACGCAGTCACACAACAACAAGTAGCTGTTAAAACAGCTTTTGGGTAAGTTTTAGCAAAAAACTAGACAGAAATAACTTCACTAAGAGGCACTTAGCTCAGCCAAGTCCGAGACCACGTCTATGCTTCAGAAGTGGCAAACGAGATCTGGGGAAGCAGTAGTGGTGCATCCTGGAATACGAGGTAACTCAGCCAATAAGAGACTGCATTCTATTGTATAGCGGCCGAGTCGGAACCGAGGATCGGCTCCGAACCCACCTGTAGAGAATGTAGGCGAGATAGGATCACATTACATCTAAGCATCTCATTGGTTCTTTTGAGATTTCTTTCTTAAAAACTGTCTCAGGTTTCAACTTTCTGTTACCTAAGAAGTTAATTTGTGAGTCTTCTGCCATTTCACACTGAGTTTGATCGAAGGAAGGACACTGAGGAAACTCGGAGCTGTAATATATAACATTAAGTATCCTGGTTTTTGTTTATTTTGTTCTTTATTTCTTTGTTATTTTTTGCACTTTGTGTACTGTGTATTTTTCTAGCTAGTTTCACTGTGTGTGAGGTATTAACTGGAAATTGTCCACTTTTATTAAGCATCTGTTGGGTTGTTTGTTTCTAATAACTTGTTGCAGTTAAACTCTTTTTTTCTGGAGGCTCCTTTAGCTGTTTAAAACTTTCATTTAAAGGCTCACTGCTGTTTTTCAGCTGTGAGAGATTTCTGCAGTTTGTTCTAAGTAGTGGGGATATTTGTAGCATTTCCATATTCAGGCTTGTATTTGGGCCTAGTGTTTGTGGAGGCTGTGTGTCTGAGCACATATTCAGGGACATCTTGGTTTAGCCAAAGCCATCAGGCATTTCAGTGAGAGAGAATTGTTTGAGGTCATTGGCTGACTGAGGTCACCTGGACTACAGCTTAGACTGAGCACCTCATTGGTTCTTTTGAGATTTCTTTCTTAAAATCTGTCTCAGGTTTCAACTTTCTGTTACCTAAGAATTTCATTTGTGAGTGTTCTGCCATTTCACACTGAGCTTGATCAAAGAGGAAACTCTGAGCTATAATATATAACATTAAGTATCCTGTTTTTTGTTTATTTTGCTCTTTATTTCTTTGTTATCTATAGCACTTTGTGTACTGTGTATTTTTCTAGCTAGTTTCACTGTGTGAGGGATTAACTGGAAATTGTCCACTTTTATTAAGCATCTGTTGGGTTGTTTGTTTCTAATAACTTGTTGCAGTTAAACTCTTTTTTTCTAGAAGCTCCTTTAGCTGTTTAAAACTTTCATTTAAAGGCTCACTGCTGTTTTTCAGCTGTGAGAAAGATTTCTGCATATTGTTCTAAGTAGTGGGGATATTTGTAGCATTTCCATATTCTGGCTTGTATTTGGGCCTAGTGTTTGTGGAGCCTGTGTGTGTGAGCACATATTCAGGGACATCTTGGTTTAGCCAAACCCATCAGGCATTTCAGTGAGAGAGAATTGGTTGAGGTCATTGGCTGACTGAGGTCACCTGGACTACAGCTTAGACTAAGCATCATTGGTTCTTTTGAGATTTCTTTCTTAAAAACTGTCTCAGGTTTCAACTTTCTGTTACCTAAGAAGTTCATTTGTGAGTCTTCTGCCATTTCACACTGAGCTTGATCGAAGGAAGGACACTGAGGAAACTTGGAGCTGTAATATATAACATTACGTATCCTGTTTTTTGTTTTGTTCTTTATTTCTTTGCAATTTATAGCACTTTGTGTACTGTGTACTTTTCTAGCTAGTTTCACTGTGTGTGAGGTATTAACTGGAAATTGTCCACTTTTATTAAGCATCTGTTGGGTTGTTTGTTTCTAATAACTTGTTGCAGTTAAACTCTTTTTGTATAGGCTCCTGTGGTGTTTAAAACTTTCATTTAAAGGCACACTGCTGTTTTTCAGCTGTGAGAAACATTTCTGCAGTTTGTTCTAAGTAGTGGGGATATTTGTAGCATTTCCATATTCAGGCTTGTATTTGGGCCTAGTGTTTGTGGAGGCTGTGTGTCTGAGCACATATTCAGGGACATCTTGGTTTAGCCAAAGCCATCAGGCATTTCATTGAGAGAGAATTGTTTGAGGTCATTGGCTGACTGAGGTCACCTGGACTACAGCTTAGACTAAGCACCTCATTGGTTGTTTTGAAATTTATTTCTTAAAAACTGTGTCAGGTTTCAACTTTCTGTTGCCTAAGAAGTTCATTTGTGAGTGTTCTGCCATTTCACACTGATATTTTATGAGTTTGTGTCTCTCTGTATGCAAGACACTATGGTCACTGGGGGTGGCGATTTCAATAATCAATGCTGCTTTTTTCTTTTCTTGGACCACTATATATGGTTTTCTAGCATCTATCTTTTGAACCACTGGTAATTGATGATCCCATGTGATATAGACTTCATCGTTTTCTATGATGCTTTTTGGCTCATGTTTTTTGTGTTTCAGCTACTTCAATACCATAATGTTTGCACAATCCGCAGTGCAACAGTCTTGCCAGATTATTATGCCTTTCAGTACACAGTCCTTCTGCCATTAGTATGTCGCAATCAGCAATAAGGTGTGCAACTGTTTCCAATTCTGTTTTACAAAACCTATATTTGTCTGTTTCTCCCACATGTTCAATGGACTTTGTAAACCATCATGTATGTAACCCACTATCTTGTGCACCAATATTAATCTTTCATCTCTTGGTTTGAATTTGCCTCTCCTTAACCATTCCTATATTCTTTCTGGATCAACATAAAGTTCTTGCAGAAGTTTTCTATACTTGCAAATATATATATATATATATATATATATATATATATATATATATATATATATATATGTATGCATTTTCCACATTTCTTGCCTTCTCATCCAGTCCTTCACCTTACATTATTTCTTTTGTTTTTTTGGCACATTCAGTTGCTGCCTGATTTTTATCTACTTGTGGTTTGATTTCCATTCCTGTTTGCACCGATATGCTTCTGCTAGCTTAAGCAGGGAAGTCATCTTAGATTTATTCTCCTCATGTTTCAAAACTTTCATTACATTTGGGTCTTGTGAGGTCAGCAGATATGTGTGGAGTCCCACAATTGCAGATCTATACATGTAATCAATTTCAAGGAGGCCCATCCCTCATTCAGAATGGGGAACATATAACTTTGGTATGTACTGATTTTTATAAACCATTTATTGAGCATGACACATCCTTCTTGTTTTCCTATCTAATCTATCCAACACATTTTGAAACCAGTCAATCACTCCAAAACTGTAAGTTAGGACAAGAAGAGCAAATTGGTTTATAGCTTGGAATTTGTTCCTAGATGTCAACGCTGTTTTCAGGATAAATTTAACTCTTCTAAAGTATTCCTTATTAAGTTTTATTCGTATTTGTTCATGTTTTATTGTTGAACCTTCATCTGTTCCCAGGGGCGGCTCGTGCTATAGGACTGCAGCACTGCAGCCCTTCCACCTAGAAAAAACAAAAGAAAAATATGTGAAACAAGAAAAATCACAAGTCCTGACTCCTCTGCGCAGACACATTGGGGAACTCAGACTGCCTTTGTCAGCAGTCTGGATACAGACTTAGAGATACCCAGGAATCTGTCCAGTGATGACTGCACAGAGGAGATCCAGACTGCTTCAGCTGCAGGCAGAACCAATGAGGACTAAAGGGTGAGCTCTCACAGGGATTTCACTGCTGCACAGGCTTCGTCCATGAAACAGGTAGGTGTGGAAACAGTCACTGGCTGGATACATGTGGATTATACTGCTGAACACATTTTTTATAGCAGGAAGGTGAAGGCTTCATGACATGGATTATACTGCTGGACAAAGGCTTCAGGTAGGTGTGGAAATGGTCACTGGCTGGATTATACTGCTGGACACATTTTTACAGCAGGTAGGTGTGTGTGTGAAATGCCCCAGTTGCTATATACTGGTGGCTAGAGAGAACAAATGGTGGTGGGTAGAGATACTCAGGCTTGAACCTTGTACTTTGGATGCAGGTGGCAAGGACCTGAATTCCCTAGCCACCACAATTTCTAAAATAAAATTGCAGATTTGTGCCTCATATTTGTTCTGTTCCTCATAAAATCTGTGGTTTCTGTATCTACATTTTTCCTTGCAAAGTCTGTAGTGCAGTGGTGCACTGGTAGCATTGCTGCCTCATAGCTACAGGTTCTCTGGTTTGATTCTTGGCTGGGGTGCCTTCTGTGTGGAGTCTGCATGTCCTCCCATCTTACAAAGATGTGTCTGGAGTTTCTCCTTGCTCTGCTGAAAATTGTCTTTTGTTCCAACTCAGACTAGTTTCCTGGTTAAATGTTTAAAAATAACAGGCATTTGAATTTCAGACTTCATATTCTTCAGAAAGTACATGGTAACACAAAACCATTTATTCTAGCAGTTGTCTAAGTTTATAACATGGATATTTGAAATTTGTCCCTATTTTTGGAACTGTATTCCCCCATTATTGGCTTCATCCAGGTATTTTGTGCTAAGGTTGAGAGCTATCTATGGTGAGAACTGAATTTACTGAATGTTTGGGGGCTGTATTCCCCCATTATTGGCTTTGTTCAGGTGTTTTGTGCTAAGAGGTTGACAGCTATGGTGAGAACTGAATTCACTAAATGGTAGCCATTTAAGTTTGTCTTCCTCTCTTTCACAAAACAGCTGATTTGGCATAGTGGTATGTTTCTCTGACTGTTTTGCACAGGGTCCCCTGGGTTCAAGACGTGGCAGTGAAATGTATGGTGGTAACACAGCATTTTATTCTAGCAACTTTCCAACATTATACAAGCAATGTTTAAAATGTGTCCCTGTTTTTTTGGTTTTTGTCCCCCCGAATAAATTTCGGCTTTTTCCAGATTTCTTGTGCTGCAAAGTTCAGAGATACAACTGAAGATGAGAAGTCTTTAAACTTTGTTGTTTTCTAGAAGCCAAATTATAGCTATGGCCTAAGCTGTTAAGTAGACAGCTTAATGGGTTAAGGGCAAGGCAGAATAGCAGTGGTGACAGAGAGTCAATCTGGAATATCCCCCTTTGAATTTTTATCCCTGGAATAATAATTTGCCCTTTATCATGGCTTAATTGCAAAGTGGTCTGCCACTGTTTCATGGTCACTGGAATGTAGGTGATCTGGGGTGTATCTTATACATTTTTAAGCACTCTTTTAACTATGAATGTGGGATACTATCAAATGATTTTTTTGTAGTCAATCCATGCCATATTTAAATTCTTCCCCTTTTTTACAGTTCCCCACTATGACTTTATTTAACAACAAATGATCCTTTGTTCCATATGACTTTCATTATTGCCTTTTTGTTCTATTGCCATAATTGAGTTTTATTCTAAATGACTATAAACTCTGTCAGCATCAGTTTCAATGCATAGTTTATATATCATCAGAAGACAAGTTATTGGTCTGTAATTGTTAGGGTATCTTGCAGGTTCATTCTTAAATAGGAGCATTGTTTTTCCTGTTAGCCAGGTTGGTGTCTGTTCAGGGTGAGCATATAAATAGTTCTTACTTAATACTTAATACTTTTAACCAGAGGTTAGGTACTGCATCTGGGCCTGGGGGGTTCCAATTAGAGGCTTTTCTTAACTTTGTTTCAATCTCTCTGGCTGTTACTTCATCCCATTTCATATCATGTACCTTTAAACTTCTTATTCTTTCTTTTACTTCTTCAATCCATTTAGCATCTTTGTTATTTTCCACAGGAACTTCATAGATACTTCTCCAAAATGTATCTATTGCTTCTTTTTTTGGTGGTCTTTTAATTCCTTTTACCTTGTTTCTCATTTATCTATAAAACTTTTTTGTGTCATCAATAAATTGCTTATTTTGTACTTTTCCTTTATATTTATCTGTGTATCTTCTAAGTTTTTCCACCTGTGCTGAGATTTTTAATTTATTTGTGATAGCGCATGATAGATCCTGATCTGTTCTAATACTGTGCATTGCTTTTATCCCATCTATATTTCTAAGTATTTTTGTTGATCTGTTCTCTTTTCTATATTCTTGTAATAGTGACACTTCTTGCCTTAGTTGCTTTATAGTTTTCTGTACTCGATACTTCCATGATGGTATTAGAGTTCTCCCCTTTTTCTCCCTCACTGCCCTGTGTTCTTGTGGTAGAACTTTATCAGTTATTAATTTAGCTGCACAGTAATATATCCTGTTTACTTTTCTTATATCACATGGATCTCTATGGACAGTCCTAATTACTGTGCTCATTTGTTTTATCAAACTTCTGACTTTTTGGGGTTTTATTGACCTTCTGCAGTCTATTTCTTTCATTGATCTTAATATGCCTATCACTACTAAGTCAAGCACCTCTTCTAAACTGAGGGCACATTTTTTTGTTTTCCATTTCCTGCAGGTATTCTATAGAAACTTCTATAGCATCTTCCTGTGGCACATTGTCTTCATTATCATTCCCTGCCATCCGTTGCTCTGTCACATGGGAACTCACTGGCCTATCACTCTTCAACATTAACTGCATCAGAGTTTTCAAAGGTTCCTGTTCCTTCCCTTGCTGTCTAGCTTCAAGTGAACGTTTATACTGGCTTCCTGTGGAAGGCTCCAAAATATCTTCATATGGCATCTGACCAATTGCTTCCTGTTCCACTGGTTTCCCCATAATTTGGAGGTCCATTGCTTTATCCTGTTGTGGTGCTTTCTGAATTAGATTTTCTACACTGGAAGTACTCCATAACCTCAGTTTCTATTTCTTTAACTTCTCCATTACTAATCTCCTTTTTTACTTTTCATCTTTCTCTTCTTATTTTTTGTATTTGAAGTTTTCCATGTCCAGATTCCTTTGCCTGTATTTCTCTTCAAATATCTTTGGTGCTGCTCTTTTTGTATTGATTAGTTTTGCTTTCTCCTTTGCATAAATATTACACCATATTAAATCTCTTTTTTTTTCTCATGTCCATATTTCTTCAGATGTCACCTGATCTTTCTGTTTCTACTTACTTTGGGGACTCGTTCCATCCTACTGTGATGTCACCTGTATTAGACCTTCTACATCAAATCCTTCACTTCACAGGCACTCCATAATTTCAACTTCTAATTTACTAATCTTCTTTTCTACATTCCCTCTTTGTGATATTATTTTTTACTGTGAAATTTTCCATGTTTGGATGCCTTTGCCTGTATTTCTCTTCTAATATCTTTGGGGCTGCCTTCTTTATGTTGATTAATGTGGCTTTTGCCTTTTAATAAGTATTGCACCATATCACATCTCTCTGTCTAGGTTTTGTTGTTTATATTTTCACACTTCCTCAGATGCTTCTTTTTCCAAACAGATCAAAGTTTCTTGCCTATATACTATTTTTCACAAATCTGTTGTATTAATGATCACAATTTTTATTTGAAACTTCTGACAGTTTTTCTTGTGGAAGTATTTTTCTTTCCTCTAATTTCTCTGTTAATCTTTTTGTATATCTTGTGTCTGGAAATTCTGGGCTTTTTTGCATAATAGTAACAATACATAATTTCTTTCTTATCTTCAATAGCCCACTCTATCATTTTTATGGCTCTTCTTTGGCGTATCAGTTGTTGTGATTTTTGTGGGCTGCTACAACAGGGGGGGCATCCTCCCCCTGGGTTTGGCCTGGCCCCATTGTAGGAATGTTTCCATATTTTGAGGATTCTACACTGTCATTTTTTTCCAGTCCTGGCACCAGTGTGGCTACCAGGATTGGGCACTTTTTTATCCTGAGTCTTGTACACCCATCTATCTTTTTTTAATTTTTTGACCTGCTTCTGTCCAGGTCTATATCAGATTGTTGAACTTTCAAAAGTTTGAACATCATATGGTCGACACCATATGATCGAACTTTTGAAAGTTTGAACGTTTTAATGGAGATCTCCGTACAGCGCAGAATGGGAAGATTTCCCTTTTCTGCTTTGTAGTGCGATCTCAGAGTTGGTATATTTAAAGAGTGGGGGGTGGGGGTTGCAGCCCCCCATGTTGGGGTGCAGGGGGGAAATGTTCAGGTAGGTTTTTTTTGTGTAGTTTATTTTTTTATTAGATTTTCGAACTTTTAAAAGTTTGATCATATGATGTTGACCCCTTCTGTCCATAATATATGCTATATAAATGCAGTCTATATATCAGTGCCGTCTTAGTGAGATTTTGTGAAAAACAGGGTCTGCCTCGTGAAGGTACTCACCAAGGCTTGAGAATCAATTCAATTTCAGCACTACTATTTTCCATTGCTTCCTGACTTTTCATCTCTCCATAATGTGCTTCAAGGAATATGAGCCACATAAACACAGTCTCATATTACATATGATACAAAACTGTAAATCACTTTACAAACCACTCTGTTAGATGGACTTGATGAAGCTCAGACGAAACTTTTCCTAAATACAGTTCTATAGTGGTAGCTCATGGTGTGCTGTCAATTTTTGTTTGTTAAAAATAAAAATTAAAAAAAAAACTTTTAACTAAGAATGAGGATCTACAGGCTAAGGGAACAACCTCTAAGCTTTGGGATTGGCTCCTTGTTTTTCCAAATCCCAGATTTTCCTTCAATCAGTTCCCTTGACCCTCCCACCATTGCTTGTAACTAGCTTTAAATAACTGGCCTGATGAATGTAACGTATTAGAACAAGAACACTCATACAGCTACCTATTTAACTCTATAAACTACTTGAAACTTCAACAAGGTGTTCCTTATTCCTCCAACAGGAAGGGTATCAGAGAGAGAAAAAGATTAGAGCTGCTAGCTAAAGTGATTTTATCTAGACTAATCCTTTGTACTCTTTTTCTTGTTAGTACTGTCGCCCTCTCAATTGACCTGAGTTGAGCATTCTAGATTACATCTGTTTACTATTGGAATGTTTTTGCAATACTTCCCACACCTGTTTATATGTCTGTTCATTGACTTTATATGCAGAATTTACATTAACTTTTTTCACAGTATTCCTATGGGTTACTGTAAGCCAGATTTAACTTGTGTTCTTTATATAATACTGATGTATCTAAACCATATGGCTTATATTTCAAAACATTTTAAAAGTTGTTTAAACTGTGTTATCAACTGGATGTTCTGGAATACTGTTTCAAAATATATAAACTGTTTTTCCCCTATATTTTCTTTAACAGTGCTCTTTTTGAATACAAGGAAGATGGCAAATAGTATCAGGTTTGCTTAATAGCTATTCCCACTTTGGCTAAAAGATCTTAAGGTGATAATTATCTCACCCATCCCCCACTCTCAAGGGTAAAGCCACCAAGATCTGCTTGCCTTTGTGTTTCTTGCATTTCATTGTTTCAAAATGCTATATCAAAAGTTTTTTCTTATGTGATGATGTGAGGAGAAGTAAGGCAGTGGATGTGTAACATATACCAGCACAGTTAACTGGAGTTTAGTAAAGAAATATGTCATTTGTATCTCAAACTGATTTGTACCGATGTTTGTGCTGAAAATATATTTGTGAGGTTTGCTTGTGTTAAAAATGTATCAACAGTGTGTCCTGCTGGACAGAAGAAGAAATGTACATGTATTATTGTAACTGTTGAAATGTATATATTGTAACAGAGGATACTGGAAGAGAAGCAGTTAATCTCAATCCACCTGACTTTAAAAACTAGTAAGACATTAAATTACTTAATTTAGGCCATAAAGAGTGTATCTTACAGTTTTCAATGCAGCCAGAGACAAAAAGTCTGTAATAGGAAGCTTTATGCATTCTCTTTGGGGTGAACTAAATGCTACTCTGGAAGGGTGGAGATTTGACATTGTTTTAGGACTTCCAGAAGCTGCAGCAAATCTTAGCAAGGCTGTGTGCGTGTGTGTGTGTGTGTGTGTGTGTGTGTGTGTGTGTGTGTGTGTGTGTGTGTGTGTGTGTGTGTGTGTGTGTGTGTATTATTGACACATATGTGCTAAATCCTTACATCTTCTAGCCAAGGGGGATAGCATGGGAACCAGAAGTCAGATGAACAGATGCATGTGATGTCATTTTGTAATCCATCACTAAAATGATATTTTAATACTAGGTAAGACTGAAGTCTCATGGCATTTTGTTTTTGGAAAGTGACAAGGAAGGACCCCTTACTTGCCTTTCTCTAGTAAGTAACCAGGGAATAATATTTTTTTAGAGCAGTCAGGAAAATATAATGAGATTAGTTAAGTACTGTTTTTCTGTGTCTGTATGAATCTATCCATTTGTGTTATTTTAATATTTCCTGTGATTACAACTCTGGTGTTTAGTGTAAATAGATATTTAGTATTTTCATGCTGTTTTATTATTTATTATTAAATATATTTAAACTTTTCATTGTGACTGGTCTTTTAGAGAATATTTTAAACTTTGAGAGGCCTTATATCTATTTAGTGACACTGTGGCCGCTCCTGAAAGTCTTACCACAATGGCCAAACACTATCATTTGTATTAACATTAATGTCACAATTTCACTCAGTAAAATTGGGTGCCTTTGTAAGAGCCTTAGGGTAGCTGGCTTTGGGATGTCTGGTGGCAGTGTAACTACCTTATAGTCTGGGCATAAGGGGGCATATCTTGTAAATCTGTGCCAGCCTTTCTCAGGTGTGTGTGTGTGTATGTGTGTGTGTGTGTGTGTGTGTGTGTGTGTGTGTGTGTGTGTGTGTGTGTGTGTGTGTGTGTGTGTGTGTGAGTGTGTGTGTGTGTGTGTGTGTGTGTGTGTCAGCTCCTTGGAGCAGGGACATGAAGTACCGGTTTCACACAGAGGGTGCTGGAGGACTTAGCTTGGATACTCAGCTGAGGACTCAACAACCTTTCGAACCATGTACTGACTGAATCGCATCTGTCCCTGCTGGGAAAAGGGCTGAAATGTATTCCCAGTGCTTCTGAAGACCTAGTAAGTGTTTTGACTGATTTAAAGTTGTTTGTGAGGACTTTAAACCTCAAGTTACTGTTTAAGAATGCTTCTCAGGCAAGTGATGTGAGTTGTAAGAAACATAGTATTTTTGTACCTATTAGTAATTCTGTAATTACTGCCTTTCATAATATGTATGAATGTGAAATTAGGCAAATGTATGATTTTAATTTGTAAAAAAAGCCCTACAACTTAACATATAATGAATATGAAGCCCTGAAGGACTTGGAAATTAACAATGACATAATTATAAAACAGGCAGACAAAGGGGGTGCCATAGTAATTATGAATCGTGCTCACTATTTAAATTCTTTGAAATCACTATTAGAAGACATAAACAGCAAGCCGCGGTGGTACAGCGATAGCATTGTTGCCTCACAGCAAGAGGTTCTCCTGTTCGATTCTCAGCTGGAGTGCCTTCTGTATGGAGTCTTCATGTCCTCCCCATGGTTGAGTGGCCTCCGAAAGACATGCGTGAATAGGCGTGCCTTCCCTGAAGGTTGGGCATCGGTCTGGCAACTCGGCACTATAAAAATCTACTGCCAATCATTAGCGGACCGGAGTTCCACTGTGGCGACCTCTAACCGGGAAAAGCCAAAAAGACATAAACACCTTTAAGAAGGTAATCTTTATTGATGTTAAAAAAATATTGCAGATGTTAATATGGTAATATATGACATGCAACTGAATGGAGATATCTCACTTGATATATTTAACTTTTTGACTGTTCCTTGCCCAAAGACACCACAGATATATGGGATACCAAAGATCCATAAATCACTGGTAGAGCTCCCACTGAGACCAATAGTCTCTGGTGGGGGTTGGATCACAGAACCAGCATCAGTTTATTTGCAGAGAATGTTAAGTCAATATCTGTGCTTATGTCTTAGTGTAATTAAGGACACTAATGATTTTTTTTAAATAAGTTGAGATGTTGGTTTACTGGTAGAACTGATAAAAAAATTGTTCTCTGACTATATATTCATGACATTAGACATAACATCATTATTCACAGTAATACCAAATGAATTTGGGGTTGAGGCTGTACGTGAATTTCTTACTAGTGAGGCTGAAATGGCCACAGCAAGAGTTCAAAATATGTGTACTTTATTAGAAATTGTTTTAACTAAAAATGTTTTTATATTTGGTAATGAGCCATTTCTACAGTTGTCTGGTGTGGCCATGGGGATACCTGTGGCCAACACCTATGCGAATATAGTTCTTCATCAATGGGAGAAAAAGTATGTTTTTAATAATGAGAATGTACTATGTCAGAAAGTAGAACTGTATTTAAGATTTGTAGATTGATTTTTTGTGTGGAATGGCACAGTTGAGTTACTGGACTAAGTTTCTTATTTAAATAACACCACCAAATTCCTTGAATTCAAAATGAACCACTCTTATAGTGAAATAGTTTTTCTAGATATGCATTTAGAAAAGAAAATGAATAAAACAGAAACATGTATACATAAGAAAAATGTACACATGAATAGGTATGTACATAGGCAGAGTTTACATGCCCCCCATATTTTTCAAGGAATTGCCAAAGCACAAATGTGCAGAGTTAATAGGCCGAATACAGATGATATGCAGTTTAGTGAGAAAATGGATGAGATGGTAGGTGAGTTTGTGAGTACTGGCTATAGCCGTATGGAGGTATTAAAAATAGCGAATGATGTGAAACAAAGTAGAAGTAATGCTATGAAACCGATTTTTAAAGAAGGGGAAGTAGCCACAGCTGATACAAATGAAAAGAATAGTAAAATTAGATATGTAACTACCTATAGTTTAAAAACAGAACAAATAAAGAAAATTATACATAAGAATTGGCCTATGCTTATGGCAGTACCTGAATTACATACTATATTACAGGCTAGACCTTTTTTTTAATATAGGAATCTTAAGAGTTTAAAGAGCAGGTTATGCTATACAGATTTTAAGGATATAAAAAAGTAAGACTGGGCAATAAACCTGGTACATATGGGTGCATGTGCTGTAGCTGCTGTGAAGACATTATTAAGCACAATGTTGTTGTTGTTGTGTCTTTCAGCTTTTTCCGGTTAGGGGTCGCCACAGCAGAACGGTCCGCTAATGATTGGCAGTAGATTTTTACGTACTGGCTTGCCGGGACTAATGCACAACCTTCAATGTAGGAACGCCCATTCAAGCATGTCACTACACAGAAGACGCTCTAACTGAGAATTGAACGGGCAACGTCTTACTGTGAGGCGACAACGCTACCGCAGCATCACTACCACAGTTACTGACAAATTTGTCTACCCAGTGTCCAGTAAGCAGTTTAAATTTAACTGTGTTGCCACCTGTAATAGTGTTTATGGGGTCTATCTTGCTACCTGTGAAAAATGTGATTCATTTTACATAGGAAAGACCACAAGGAAATTAAAAGAGTGCATAACAGAGCATAAGTCGGAAATAAGAAGAAATAATGAGAATAATGCACTGTTTAAGCACATCTTGCATAATGGTGTGGATCATATTTTTAAATTCAGAGTTTTAGACAGTGTACAAAAGGGACCCAGAGGTGGTGACTTTAATAATCTTTTAGGGAATAAAGAATATGAGTGGATTGTCAGGTTCTATGCAGATTTAGAACCTGGTTTAAGTGCTTGTTAAAATACAACAGCAAAATTTGCAATGTATACCTTTAAAAGATGTTTTAGAAAAGTTTTAATTGATGGTATAGTGTGATTTGTTGGCTGTGGTCACATGTTACCTTTTGGCTCCTATTTAAATGTATTGTAATGTGATATGTGCTGTTTTATCATTGAGGAAGTTTGTTTAACCAAAAGCTTTGCTGCATTAAAGTCTGTTTTTCCTGACGGAGGATTTGTGTCTTTATAATGTTTACAATCTGCAAGGTCATGAAAATGACATGACACTAGACAATTGCTGGCATATGGCAAAAACACCCTGGTACACTCCGACAGAAACACATGATTTACCATCAGTCCAGAGCCCACATCCAGGCCTTCACATGGTATCAATGTGCTTTTACTGTCCCTAAACAGGGTCAATAAGAACTTATGTTTCAATGCAAGTGGTCTGTTAATGGTGATTGTCCACCTGTGCCTAATCTTCTGAGTGATGGCTTGGATTTTTGTGCAGGCATACTGCAGCATGTCAATGACCTGTTATGATGTTCTGTTGTGGTCACTAATAACATTCATAGCCATCACAAGATCCTACACCACATGCTTCCTGAAGACACTGTCATCCTTGCCTGTGTTTAGAATGTACCTACCATGTGTACATACATACATGCATATACATACATACAAATGTTTCAAGCACGGGCATTAATGCCCTCCTAGCTTGCCAATATACCAAAACACTTGTTCCCATAATAAATGTCCAGGCTGTTCTTAAAAATATCTAAACTAGTACTTGCTTTAATGTAATTTGGTAGTCCATTCCAAGCATCAGCTACTTTGTCAGAGAACCAACTAGTACACTTCTCATTCCTATAGAATCTTCTAGATAGTTGTCTGATGATTCTCTAGTACTTTTTGTTAACCCCAAACATTCCCAGAGGTATTTGTCCCTAAATGCCCTATATACCTGAATAAGATCTCCTCTTAAATATCTGTAAGATACTGTACAGGTTCAGATATATCTTTCATAATAACTTAGATTTTCACATCCATGGATGCCTTTGGTATATTTCCACTGTACTCTTTCCAGTTTATTCATGCTTGTTTTCCTATAGGGTTATCATATTGTTATTCCATACTCAAGTTTAGGTCTAATGTAACTAACAAACAATGACTTAATTATGTTTGATTTCCTAGAATTTATAAATCTTTTTATACAACCTATAGTTCTATAACTATCATTGACCAATTGATTGATATGATTAGAAAAACTCATAGCTGAATCTATCCATATACCAAGGTCCTTAAATGAGTCTACAGTTTCAATCACTGTGTGCTGTATTAAATATTCACCTTTCATTTTATGTCTTCCAAATCTCTTATGCTTAGTTTTTGATGTATTTATCAACATATTATTCTCCTGTCTCCAAATGGTCAGTTTAGTCAAATTATTTTGCAGACATGCCTTATTTGTAACACTTGTAATCAGTTTACCCAATTCCAGGTCGTCGGCATATAGACTGTAGAACACCTCAGATAAAAAAGTAAGATCTAAAAGATACAATCTAAACAAGTAAGGGCCTAGGACAGAGCCCTGTGGGACACCTTGACTGTAACCAAGGATTTCACCTGTCCAGTTGGTGTGTGATACTTGCCATGTCCTATTTGTAAGCCATGCAGCTATCCATCTTATCAACAGTACATCAATACCTACTTGTACTAATTTATTGATCAGTGTTTTGTGTATGACCCTGTGAAATGCTGAAGTTAAATATATATAAATCACATCACAGCACACTTTTTCATTCATAGTTGTTATTATACTGTTATAGAACATCATGTTACAGGTGGTAATAGATCTATTTGCAACATATGCATGCTGATATATGGTTTCAAGTCCCAGCCTATCCAGTTCTGACTAACTTATCCAGTATTACCTTCTCCATTATTTTTCCACAACATGAAAGTAGACTTAAAGGTCTGTATGATTCTGGGTTTGTCCTCCTCCCCTTTCCCTTAAAGACAGGGTTAATAAGTGCATGTCTCCAATCTTGAGGAATCTCCCCATATTTATATAACCTAGTAAAAAATAGATATCATGGTAGTGTAAGTTCTTGCTGAAGTGTTCTCAGGTCATTGTTACTTATTCCGTCTCCTCCCTGTGCTTTGTTTGGATCCAGTTTGCACAGTTCTTTTTCAATATAATCTAATTTGATTCTAGTATCTGAGGTTACCTGGATGTCACTAGGACAACTTACCACCCCTTTTGTGGAGCCAAACTGTTTTGCATAAGATTTTGTAAATATATCTATAATCTGTTGTGTCTGAGAATAAATTTTAGAATCTGCACACAGTTTATCAATTTGTGTATCTTTACTCCTTCCACATCTTATGTATCTATAAAAAGGTTTCCTATTATGCTCAATATCTTTATATAAATTTTCTTCAAATTTTTCTTGATCTTGTCTAACACTATGCTTAATCTGTTTCTGCAGCTTGTTTATTTCAGTTTTCAAAGTTGTAGTTCGACCTCTCTTCCATTTCTTATATTTTCTGTATCTCACCTTAATCAGGTAGCCTGTTCTTATGGAAATATACCCCCCCTGATGTTGCATGCCTAGATCCTGATGTTAAACATTTTTTCTTTCAAAACTTTTCACATTCCATTTGCAGTTTTTTCACTGTACACCTCACTCCAGTTAGTTTTATAAAGTAACTGTTGTGCTTCCCTATAATCTGTAATTAACCTTCTGTGCATTGGCTTAGATATCAGTTTGGCAGAATTATCTAGCAATAAATTAACCTCAATAAACCCATGATCTCTGTATATCAATGGTGGTAAAACGTGTCGAAGTTACAGTAGTTTCTTTGGGAACACAAACAATATCTAGTATATTCTATCCCCTGGTAGGTTTTTTTACAATCTGAAGCATTTGTTGTTCCTGAATATACTCTGAGAATAAGTTCTTTACTAACGTTGTTGAATCAATATTATTCCAGTCTGTTTCTGGTAAATTTAAGTCCCCAGCTAATATTATTCTTCCCTCCTGTGTTTCATGTAAGAAATGTATGAATTCCTCTAGATCATCTCCACTTGACTTTGGTGGTCTATACACTCCAACAATTGTTATATGTTCCAGGGTTGTCTTTATTGTCACAGTTACACAGTCTATAGTATTGGTGTTATCACTGAACATGTAATAATCACAGGTCTCATAGCTATCTTTAATCCCTATCATAACACCTCCACCTGATTTTTTGTTAGAATGTCTGTTACAGTAAAAACATTTATACCCTGTCAGAATTGGTTTCCAGTCATTGTTCTTTAACCATGTTTCACAAGCAATAACAACATCAATCTTGTGGGAACGTAGCAAATTTTCTAATAAAAAAAGTTATTATTAATGCTCCTAGCATCAGCCACGGTGGTGCAGCAATAGCATTGTTGCCTCACAGCAAGAGGTTCTCCCATTTGATTCTCGGCTGGAGTGCATTCTGTGTGGAGTCTGCATGTCCTCCCTGCGGTTGAGTGGCATTTGAAAGACATGCGTGAATGGGCATGCCTTCATTGAGGGTTGGGCATCGAGCTGGCACTTCGGCACCGTAACAATCTACTGCCAATCATTAGCGGACCGGAGTTCCACTGTGGCGACCCCTAACCGGGAAAAGCAGAAATAAAAACTAACATTATTAATGCTCCTAGCATTAACAACCATCAGAGATGCATCAAAGTTTGTTATCTGTAAACTATTACATTTCTGACCTGGCAAAAATCCTGGCTAGGGCTTGTCAAATATTGCAAAATATCTGCTGCAAAAATTCTCTTCCCTGATCTAGACAAATGCACACCATCCTGTCTGAACATGTGTGCCCAAAAGAAGGCTTGGATGCTCTACACATTTCCATTTTTTAAAACAGGACATTTTTTACATGTAGGTGTTTATCCAAAAATTTTTATTCACAGTGACCTGACTATCCTTTCTAGAGGTGATTTGTGAAAAATCTGTCCTAACACCATTACAACTATACTATCTAGGAGGGCTGTCAGTTCCCGACTAACAGTCAGAGAATCTTTGTTGGTGACATAATTTGTACCAACATGAATAAAAACAGATCCATACTTCCTTACATTAAGGTGTTCCAAGGCTTGTTTCACATCTTTTATTTTTGCTCCTGGCAAGCATAACACTACTCGATGTTCATTATCATCTCTGCAAATATAAGTATCAGTTCCTCTAATAACTGAATCTCCAATTACAAGGATATCTTTGCTGACCATCTATGATAAATCTTCAGCTTCTAATACAGTCATTTCTGCTCTAACAATTGTTATGAAGGATAGATCTTCATCCCTATTAGTCTTATTAAGTCCACTGTTTTCACTGCGTATTAAATTCTCATCCAGCTGGCATTGTAAATCCATGGCTTGAGCCATGTAGTCATCCGTCTTTCTCTTCTTTTTTGTTACAGTAATTTTCTTCAATGCTTCCATTTTCAGTTTTGATTTCTTCATTTTCACCTGCCCCTTGCCTCTTTTTTCTACCTTTTCCATTGGAAAGGTGATGCCTTTTTCTGTAGACTAAGGGTTTTCTGATGACAGATATCTTCATTCCCTGTCACCAGTGTGTTACATAACAAAGCAGAATCCTTTTTACTTCATATTCTCTTTCCTTTACAGTCATTAGACAGTTTCTTTTTCTTCCTTGTTATTTGTTGAGAATTTCTTCCTTTCTTTTTTTGTTTCCTTCTAAACAAACTGGATCCTCAGATTGCTGAGCACTTGCACCTACAATTCCATAGTTCTCAGGGGCATCATCATGTTTCATAGGGGTTAAATGTTCTTTGAGGAAAAAAGATGGATCATTTCCTAAATTTGTTCTATGCCTAACATTATTTGGCTCATCAGTCCAATCATTCATATATGATACAACAGTTCTCCAAGCCATGCCAATTGCACATGTGCAATCATCATCATTAAGTCGAGATTTGCTTCTAGCAATGGTAAGCAAATCATCCAACTTTTGACGCGAGGAACAAAGATCACCAGTATTATCAGCTGTTACCTTTAAATATGCATAGCATTTATTACACTGTACAAGATACTTGTACATTAGCAAATCGTTAATTGCATACTCATTTAAGAAATCCATATTTAGCATTAAATGAATAAAATATTGCAAAGAAAAAAAATTACACAGCCAGTAGCAAAGAATTCAAAGGAATTTAAATCAACTTCTATGACAAATATTATACCAGCAATATCCAACTAAATAATAAAACACAATAAAGTTGTTCTGACCATACAAGTTCTACCAGCCAGACAGAAGTTGTAATTTCTTTATGTCACACTCACTATAGCTCGCAGTCGCACCTCCTTTTAACAATAAATTTGTAAAAAGAAATAAAACTTCTCTTGCAAGTCAACTCCACAATAAATCACAAACCAAGACAGGATTGTTTAGATATGCTCAGAATTTTCCTCTCTGCAGTCTATGTAAATTTATAGCTGTCCAGGCCCCTTGGAGTGGCTAGAACTTGCCTGTCTAAAACCTATCCCTTTCTCACAACCAGCAGTGAAACTAAAGGTAAAACAACAAAATATGAATCAAAGTAAAGTTTGTTAATACGCAGTCTCTTCCTACCTACAAACAGTTAAAAATAGTGATAAACGCAATATAAATTCAAACAAAACAGCTCTTACCAGTCAACTCCATAATTAATCACAAACCAAGACAGGATTGTTTAGATATGCTCAGACTATGACATATAATAGTACCTCTCTATCAGGATGAACTTTTTTGGCTGTTTTTGCTGTCTTGGTGTCACTGCAGTACTACCAAAGTGTGTTTTATTTATTTATTTATTTGTTTATATTTGTTGACCGGGAGTGTCCGACTGGACGTAGGTCCATTTTCAGTGGAGGCCCGGGGAGAAAAGCTCCACTGTTAAAATAAACAGACAGTAGTTACATTGGATTACATAGCAATTAACAATTTACATAGCAATTACTTACAACATATTTACAGATGAAGAATATAGTACATCAGTAGACAACTAGAATCTTTATCTGTGAAGTACATAACAGACATTAACAAATGTTACAAGAAGAAGTTCCTGCTGTATAATAAGTACTGGCTTATGAGCATCTGAGCTTGATATAATCAAGGTAGTTAGTGGAGTGGAAAGAAAGGTAGTGGTTGGATGGGGAGGGTGATATTAGAGTGGGAGTTGCAAGGGCATAGCCAGCATGTTTTTAGGTGCATTTTTAGTAAAGTTTTGAAGTGGGTGCATGATGGTATGGAGGTAATTGTGGGTGGGAGGGAGTTCCATAATTTGGCTATGGTGCAAGAGAATAGTGCTTCACCAGCAGAGTTATTGGCTTTAGTGATCTGCAAGTGATTTTTGTTGCTGGATCTTAGTGGTCTGGTGGTGCGATAGGGTTGGAGTAGATTCTGGAGGGATGGGACATTTAGTGGATATTTTACTAGTTTGTGGGTGAGTGAGAGTTGATACCACTGAAGGAGGTGAGGGAGTTCAAGCCAGCCCAGTTCAGCAAGTGAGAGACAGTGGTGACTACGGTAGGATGCCCCTGTGGTGAATTTGGCGATTTTGTTGTAGCAGGTCTCTAGCTTGTTTAGATTGCATTGCCTTAGGTTGGTATATATTGGACAGACATAAAGTATACTGGAAATAAGGTGGGAATTTGCTATTGAAATCTTTGCTGCTTTGGTGAGAAGTTGCTTATTTCTGTATAGCGCTCCTGTTTTTTTGTGGAATTTTTTTATGGTCAGGGGTATGTGAATGTCAAATTTTAGTTTATTGTCTATTTCCACTCCTAGCAATTTGGTGTGTTCAGTTGGGTATATAGTGGTGTTGTCTTTTGCTGTGATGTTAAAGTGAGAGTTGTTTTGAGTATGTTTGGTGGGTTGGTGTGTTTTACATGTTCACCTCCACAGTCTGACCTAAAGGAGCATGTATGCTCCCACCCCACCATCTCTTCTGTGTATATGTCAGCTGGATGGCTGTAGCACACAGTATTCCTTTCAACATATCCTTCCCTGTCTGAGGTTGTAACCCCACTTGGGTGCTCTAGCAGTCCCTATCATTCAGCAGTCCATTAGATGGGATGGAGATAGATGCATCTCTGAATCGTCTACGCTCATCTTCGTTTGCACTCCTGCCCATGTTGTCAGCCCCACAGTATGTAGGTTGCTGTTCAGCAACCCCCCATACAATAAGGTTACATTCTGCTTCCTTTGTGCCCCTTATAACACCTGCTGTAGTCCATTTTTTTGTTTGTGTGTGTATAACACTCTGAAAGTCCCTGTCAAAATATCTACTCTGTATGCTATTGCACAATCAACACTACATTTAGCAATGCAAAGGCAACCTCTATTTTTCACTAAAATGTTTATGATTTTCATAAATAATGCAGCAAAATGTGAGCTCTTCATTGACAGGGCCTGTGTCTGCCTGTGCGCATGCCTAATAGTCAGTTGTACAATTTGCGCATGTACCATTACCACCCTGTGCCCATGATGTTTTGACAAACCCTGAAAGTAGCTTAGAGAGGTGCAGTGTCACTTGTAGACTGAGGGGTAGAGGCATGCTAGGAGGTAGGTGACACCTGTGGACTGAGTGTAGGGATGTGCTGGGAGGTAGGTACTACTTGTGGACAGAGACTAGAGGCATTCTGAGAGGGAGATGCTACTTGTGGACTGAGGGTAGAGGCATGCTGAGAGGTAGATGCCACTTGTGGTCTGAGGGTAGAGGCATGCTGGAAGATAGATGCCACTTGTGGACTGAGGGTAGAGGCATGCTGGGAGGTAGTCTACTGAGTGTATGTTGGTAGAGCCTCTTTATCATAAGTAACTGGTATATAACTGCTACACCCCAAGTCTGAGCATGACTGCTGTGGTATCATTACTGCACTCTGCTCTTGGGGTGTAGCAGCTGTATACCAGTTACAACTGCTACATATTAAGTCTGTGCATGACTGCCATGGTCTCACTACTGCATTCTGCCCTTGGGGTGTAGCAGTTGTATACCAGTTACAACTGCTACACCCCGAGTTTGTGTGACTGTTGTGGTCTCACTACTGCACTCTCCCCTTGGGTTGCCCTGCACTGCCATACTGCTCATCAGTGTGATTTCTGAGACTACTTTTTCACACCACGTTCACCCTTACAAATGGGTATGGCTTGTAGAAGCTCTGAATTTGAACAGGTTTGCAAGCAAATGAACATTTTCCTTTACCTGTTGCATATGCACCACAAGAAGCACCTGTAAGGGGACTCATATGAAGGCCCCACTACAAGGTGAATTCTTGGCACTTGTTTGCCAAAGAGGGGAGGGTGATGCCATAGGCACTAGTATAGTGACCTTAACAGGCACCACCCTGACCATCTCCACTGATGCGAAGAAGTGATCAAGAAGAGAAAGCCTCAGTACTACAGTAAGTATGGCCTCCTCATTTATTTTACTAAATTAGGACTTTCTATGCAGCTAGAAGCTGTTTGTGATTTTTATGGATGTGCTGTGCACATTACTTTTTTCTGTGTTTTTTTTTGTTTGTTTTTCATCTCAGGAGGAGATAGAGGGGGCAGGGTCACCTCCCAAATGGAGGCAAGCAGAACTGTACAAATGTTTGGGTACATGTACTATATTGCTGTCATACCTATACATGCTTGCTTCACTTGCTTAGCACAGTACTGCCCAGGTTTACAGTGCTGGTAAAGAATGTATTTCTGCTTTGCTTGTATGACTCATGGAGATCTTAAATACATATATATAACTGTGCTGCTGTCCTCACTACTGCCTCTGCTTCCTAACAGTCTGGCAGTGAGTTCAGAGGTCTAAAGAGCTGCTAATGAGGTGGTTCCTGTGGATCAGTGATCCAAGATTTGATTCCCACAGCCTCCATTGCCTAAATGAGTGACTCTAAGCAATTCACTTAAGCAGGTTGTGGTCCCATGCTGAATCTTCATTGGGATCAGTGCTCCAACACAATCAACAAATGCAATAAAACAGCATCATCATAATGCTAAATGTACCTTGCTTGTACAAAAGCAATTAAGAGTGTTAGTGTCTTCGGGTGTACTTAGGTATTTTCACTGTTCATAGCTTTCTTGTCATCATTATGGAAATATTCAGTGCCTGTCTGTGTACCATCTTTTAATGCTTTACTGTCCATGCCACTATCCTTCACTGTATCATATATGCCTGACAAAGAACTGGCATGACAACTGTTTAGCAGCTGCACACAACTCACTTTGTTATTTCTGTTGGTGTTTTAAGGCATGTTATATGTGGCATGATACTATTCTGTACATAACATCCCAGTTTTTGCCACATGGTATATGACACATGCACATAGACTACTTCCACAAGGCTGTACATTTCCCTTGTATGTTTTTGTTATTTTGGTTTTGCTTCACTGTCTGCTGCACACACATTGTTTACCATTCACAGCCTGTGCCACTGCCCTACACAGCAGTAACAGAATTCATGCACTCATACCTCCCATCATAATCCCTCAGTCCTGACACAGCTGTTCAGCAGGTATATATATTGCTATTTTATAGTTATATTAATATTTCATTTGTTTGGTAGTTTTCTCCTTCCAGGGCCGGCTGTACTAAATTGTACCATATCTTACTAATCATTGCTGTTTTTGTTGTGTTCTCTTTCTGTCATCTTCACTTTATTATTTTATCTTTATTATTTTCTTTCTTTAAATTTATTTTATTTAATATTTGATACCAGGGTTGATGGTCTGGTTTGTTGATCCATTTTAGCCATGATTTGCATGCAACAAGAAAAGAAATAGCATTTGGACAGAATATACAGAATAAATGGCTATATAACAAGGTGCATAAGACAGACACATGTACAAAAGTTAACATTCAACCCAAGTCAATATAGTACAACAGTTAAATACATACATGCTAGAATAGAAGACTAATTATTATTAAGGTATTAACAATATGTTACAGTAATACAGTTTCTTGAATACAGCTGAGCATACAGTTTATCCAGGAATATGAGATGAATTACTGTCACAATATCAAGTGCATACAGATTCTTCCTATATACATTCCTTAAGTGAGTGCTTTAAGGTTTCTTGATTTTTAGCTTCAGCAGGAAACTGGGTCCCTGAAGCTGGTTCAAGTCTATAGAAGGCTCTTTCACCAGCACTGGTTTTAAAAGGAGGGCATGCCAGAAAGAGTTGTCTTTAGTGCTTTTGAATTCACAGCTATAATCTTGTATGGCATGTTTCTATTTAAGAGGATGGTGATATATTTGTTTTAATACCTTGAAGACAAGTGTGCTTAGAAGGAATGTGGGTCTCTTAGACACTGACAGCCATTTACATTTTTCAAGCAATTTGCAGTCATGCACTAAGAGACTCTGCTAAGAGGATGAACCTGCAGGTTTCATTTTTTGTCATCTGTACTATATAGGTACTTTGGGCTGAGTGCAGTACAACAAAATGGAGGCCAGACTCCAGTTTAGGTATTGTATTTTTCACAATTTCTAATCTAGCTTTTGGGAGGATTTCTGACTGATTTTGTTACAAAGTTTTAATTGAGTGAAGACTTGATTTTACTGATATTAGAATGTATACAAGCTGTATGTTTTTTTTCTTTCACCACCATATAACATGTACTCTCACTGAATCTCTTTTGTTTAGACTTTTTATATGCTTATTATATGCCAATATTTTTTATATGTTAAGATTCTAGAATTTATGTTGTTTTTGTGGAGTCTTTCTCCATGGGCCTCTGCTGAAAAAGGACTCCGTTCAGACTAACCCTGTCAACAAATGTCAAATAAATAAATACAAAACAAATAAATTGTATGTGTATTAAAGGAGAGAGAGAAAGGTCAGGACTGAGATCTTAGATACCTTTCTTCTCTGACATTTGGTATAGTATTTCATTTATTTATTATTTGGATGGGTGGAATAGCAATCACTTTCTTAGGTGAGGAGAAAAACATTACATTGCTGTAATTCTTCCATCAGTCACAACCTGTGCTTAACAGTTTCAAAGGTCCTGGTCATGTCTACAAAGAGTCCTGCTGTAATTCTTCCATTAGTCAAGTTGCAATAAGTGGTATCTGTAGCTATTATACAAATGTTATGTATTTACCATAATGCTAGATCCTTGTTGCCCCTGTCTATTCATGTTGACAATGGGGATTATCCACTTTGAGGGGGATCCAAGCTGGAAACAAACTTCAGAGCTTCTCCACTGCTTGAACTTCTCTCTCCCATAAGGTCTAGTAGTCAAGCTTCAGATTGAGTTTGCCCTAATAGGATGAAACTATCCTTGGAAAGGAACCCAAAGAGGAAACCACCATGATTAATACATGTACCCCATGAACATAGGCATTGGGCTTGGTCTTTTATGATCCCCTAGAAACAAGGCAAGGGTATGATTGTAAATTGGAAGGAGGGAAACAGGGCAGGATATTGAGATGGACAAAATGGGCAACAAAAAATAAATAAACAAGGATCTAGCACTATGGTTATGTACATAACTTTTGTATCCTATGTTGTCCCAGCTGCCCTTCTCAACAGTTCAGACAGTCCCCAGGTGACAGTTTTGGCAGGATGCTTTTGTGGATGGTGGAAATAAGAGTTGCTTTAGATCTGGAATGCAGATCTAGTTTGTAGTGTTTGATAAATGTGTACATGCTAGACCAGGTTGCTGAAGCACAGATATTATTCAACCTTGAATGTTTGAAAAAGGCAGTGGATTTTCAAACAGACATAGTGGAATGTGCTCTTACTTTGGTTGAAGGAGAAAATCCTTTTCAATTATAAACAAAGGAAATACAATCTGACAGCCACCTAGACAATGAGACTTTAGCGACTTTGGATCTAGAATAAGATACAAAAATCTGATCATCTTTCCTTAAAGACTATGCAGAGCAGGTAAAATCTGAATTGTTGGTGAACTTCCAAGGTCTGTAAAATTTATTCACCTTTGTTTGAATTGTTGGGAAAAAGACAGGCAAATGTGTTACTTGGTTGAAGGCTAATTCAGTGGCTATCTTAGGCACAATACTAATATTAGGTTTGAGGTAAATTCTGGGCTGGATTCATGGATGCTTCCACTAAGTGTACACAGTTCTGATTGAATAGATAACACAATCATAACACCCACCTTCTTCCTCTTAATTTTGGTTATCCTACTGATTTTCTTGCAGCCTTAAATATCCAGGGGGGGGGCTCATAAAGCTTACCACAAACTGTAGACTACATGCCCACTTAGTATCTCTCTGAGTGAATAGACAGCACAAAAATATGCCAGGCATGTTCTTGAATATAGATTGTGTGCACTTAGTGTAGGCATTCATGAATCCAACCCTCTGCCTTTATGAAATATCAGGTAAGAATATTTGCATGACAAGGTCTGAAATTCCATTGTTGATTCAAGTAGGTATTTTCTAGGGAGACAACTAACCAGAGTAGAATGTACACATTCTCAAAATCAAGCAATGAAAACACAAAGTAATCCCTCTTAGAGCCTTAAATTGTCCAGTCTATTCAAATTAATGAACTCTTTTATCTATCAGACTTCATCGCATACGATGTTTCTTCCTAAAAAACATTACAATTCTAGTTGCTTAAATAACCCTAAACAAGAGGGTGTGATGGAAAACAGCTGTGACTCCTGATTGGCTTATAGTTGGGCCTGCTGACCTAATCAAAGTAAGAGTCATGGATTGGCTATATACAAAAGGTCAGTAGTTGTGCTGCATAGACAATCCCCAGTGAGGTATGTAGGGGTGCAGGAGTGCTTGCCCTTAAACCTCATGCCTCCTCCTCCTGAAAATTATCCTGTATGTGTTTCTCCCACAAATTCCATTTGTTTCTATGCAACTTGCTCATTCCCTTTTCTAAAAATCTTATCTCAAGTTCTTTTATTACTTGAACAATATTCAGTAGTTCAATTACAGTTGGTTTAGACACAGATTTCCATTTTCTAGTATTGTTATTTTGACAGCAAACAGCATTAAATTTAGTAAGGCCTTACTATGTATAGGCAATTCAAATCATGTGTCCAGCTCAAAAGAATAATTTCTTAGTTACAGCTATTTGCTCCTCCGACATATCTAACAGAGTACTCTATAGGGATTTTTTAATATCTTCCAGCTTGATATAGTCCAAAACACATGCTTCCAGTTACCTCTCTCTCCCTCTCATTCCCATTATACCTCTAGCATTTGATATCCACCTCAAGAAAATTTCTCTGAAGTCTGTTTGGGGTAAAAAATACTTATGCAAATACTTGCAAACATAAATCCTAAACTTTCTGGACTTTGTTGCACACTTTGGAGCCTTACAGATACCCTCCCATTGTTCCTTTGTAAACTGCCTTTCAAGTCTCTCTCTCTTCACAATCTTTTCTAACATCCTCTGATTGAATCTTATAATTATCATGCAATATTTATATGCCCTACTAATTATCCCTTTTTAACACCAGCTTATATTCTAGACTTAACTATAAACTCTACCAGAGTTGGTGTTTCACTTAGCACTCCTCTATCCCTTTTTCTTTGTTTGTACTCTGACATTAATCCTTGGTTGGGAAGGCAGTCTCTAACCTGCAATCCAAACTTCTTCTTGGCCTCATCCCACACTGTTACATTTTCCACTCTAGTTATTTGCTACCAACACACTGGTTTCTTTGCCATTTTTCACCAGTAAATTCCATCCTGCTCATGCCCAATTTCTTTCTCTATCCCATACTTGCATTCATATGGCAAAATCCCCGTTCTGCATTCCTATTTTTCTTAGATCTTAAATACATTCTGCTATATTATGAATATAATATTCTGTAAGCTGTTCTTGTTGATGCTGTCCTTAAAATCCTACTCTCTTCTTACTTCTCAATTTTCATAACTGTTTCATTATCATTCCTTTCCATTTTGATTTATAACCTGCTTGTGTAATGTATATGAGCCTTAAATGTGTAGCTCTAAAATATCCATTTAAAGCAGGTAATCTTACACCAACTTGGTCTATATGGATTATCAACTTATCCCACTTAACTCACACCCCCCACACCAAATAAATTCCTATAAGTTTTTGATACTTATCATTCACAATTTTTCCTCTGCTTGGTAAAAACATGCCATACTAAAAACATTTTCACTGATTGTATCTTATTATCCATATCCACACTCAAGAGTTTCAATTTTCTCAGTTTTGTTTGTCTCTTCTCACTTATTCTTAGCTCCTATAACAGAATCCTTTTTAATCCATACATCTAAGTGAATCATTGTATCGTGTCCCTGTAAATGCAGGTATTGCTTAACCAGTTTGTGTGTGGGTACATAGTTTACCACAAAAGCCTTTGTTTTATCTTCATTAATTTGCTATCCTAAAAAAACTTAAAACTGTCTTGAAATGTTCCACAACACTGAAATGCCCATTTCTAGATTTATCAAGTACAGAGTAATATCATCTGCAAATAACTAACTTTTTGATTACCACACCAGTTATATCAAATGTGTGAATTCCATACCGTCTTTGCCAGTGGCTCTAAATTTAAAGCAAATCACCAATAGCAATGACTGCAATTAGGGATATAGGCAATAGGCAAGACGGGGCTGGAATTTTTTGGAGAACACTGGCAAATGAACCAACGTATTGGGAGCAAATAACTAGACAGGAAAAGATGACAGAATGGGAAGATGCCAAGATGACTGCATGTCAGTGATTGCCTTCCCTATCAAGGATTGATATCAGAGTATAAGCAAACAGAAAGAAATGGGGGGTACTAAATGAAAGACCAGCATGGATTTTTTAGTAGAATCTAGAACAGAAGCTGCCATTAATAAAAGGAATAATTAGTAGACCATATAAAATACTTCATGATAACTATATGAATCAATCAGAGGAGGTTAGAAATGATTGGGAAGAGAGACTGGATAAGCAATTCATAAAGAAACAATGGGAGGATATATGTATGCCTCCCAAATATGCAACATCATCTAGAAGATTTAGGATTTTTGCTTGGAAAATGTTTACATAGATATTTGTATAGCCCAAGTAGACTCCAGAGACATTTCATCAGGTAGGCAGCAAATACTGGAGGTATGACAGGAAAGAAAGAGGTAAGTGGGGGCATATTTTCTGTGAGCACGGTGAGTTGTCGGACTTTAAGGATTCCCATGCTGGGTGGGCAGACTGGTGTGACAAGGGAGATGATTTTTTTGAGCTACAGTATAATACAGAATTGGAATTGCCTGGACATAATAAGGCCTTGCTATGTCTAATTATAGCGGCTACCAAAACAGCAATTACTAGAAAATGGAAATCAAAATCTAAACCAACTATACTAGACGTCGTGAATAGAGTAACAGATTAGATCTTTGGAAAAGGGTAGGAGCAAACTACATAGGAAAAATGGGAATTGTGGGAACAATACATACAGGGGAGGAATGAGGTTTAAAAAGAACACAGGACTTAAATGAATTATGTAATGTTTGACAAAAAATGATTGGGTAGATTATAAGTGATGTAAAATGCATGCCACTAGGATTGTGTCGGTGTGGTTTGTTTTCATTTATAAAAATGTATGATTGCCTATGTCATAAGTGATGGTTTAATACACGTTTCTTGTTTAAAAAGGGGTAGGAATTGAATAACATATGTAATTTTGCTTAGGTTATCTGATATATAGTAATATATGTGAAGTATAATGTTTGTAAACATGAACTTGTTAATACAGTTTGATTACTTTATATGAATATAAATTTGCCTATGTCACAAGTGATAATTTAATAAAGGTGTTTAAAATTATCTAAACAAAGTATAACTGAATTACTGAATATTGGAAATGAGAACTGGAGACTGAATCTTTAGAAAAGGAAAGGAGCAAATGACATAGAAATAAATGGAATTTGTGAAAACAATACATGTAGAATAATGTTCAGGAGGAGGAATGATGTTTAATGAAAGGCAGAAACTGAGCAATTTATGTAATGTTGGAGTAAATGATAATTGTAAAATATTTCCTATGTTTTTTTTTCTGTTGTATATATACCTAATTCAGTGACTACAAAGTAAGACTTTAATAAAGGGGTTTAAAAGAACAAATGTAAAGCAAATCACAGTGATGCAGTGGATACTGCAGCTGACTTAAAGGGAGAGGTTCTCTGGTTTGATTCTCAGCTAGGGTGCCTTTTGTACGGCGTAAGCATGTCCTCCTTGTATCCGAGTGGGTTTCTTCTAGGCACTCCAGTTTCCTCCCACATTTGAGTGGGTTTCTTCTGTGTGCACCAGTTTACTCCCACATTCCAAAGGCATGCTTTGCATTACTGACAGTTACTTTAAGTATCAGGTTCCATGACGTGGCATTAACTCCCCCAGGAGTGCATTCTAGACATAAGGCCTTCAAATCTAACTGGATCAGATATTCCCTTATAGACTAGGCAGAGATAAACTCTAAATAACTTATGCAAAAGAGAATACAGTGGTAACTCCTGAAGTCTAACTGACTGTTATAATTCTCTAATTCTATGATTTTATTAAGTGATACCGTCACATCTTCTTTTTTGAGACAGATCAGTAAGATAGAAACTGAAACATTAACCTTGTAGGAGGGAAGAGACATGCTCTTTAGAATTTGATGTGCTATAGAAAAAGTTTTCCACTTTGATTGATACATACTGGCTAATGTTTAAATTGTATGCCATTATACCTATCATTAATGATGGTGCTAGTCCTTGTGATTTCTCTATTTTAATTATATTTTATGTACTTTTTGTCTCATGTGTAACTACATGACTTTGGACAGCATCCTGGAGAACTTTGGCATATTTTAGTGGCATAATCAAGTTACTCAGCATGTAATCATCAGCATATTTGGTAGTCCATTGGCAAGTAACCAGTTTTTATGTTTGAAAACATTCAGAAAAGAAATAGTGTCTTTTAGTACATAAGAACTTTATCCTTTCTCTGAACATTCTCTGCATCATCTCACACCTTTTCTGATATGATTTAGTTTCAGGTTTCCATAATATAACTCAGATATACTAACCTACTGCTGTTCAGTAAACAGAAAAACATAATACAGAACCTCACTACTCTGGATGTGAGACATATATAAATCATATCAAAGATCTCTGCAGCAAAATGTTCACGTATGTATTTATGAAAACTAAAGCTGGTGGCAGCTAAAGTCCCAAAGATTTTAAATGTGTCATATCAACTGAGTAATTCAAATAAATCTCATTCTTGCAATATATCTACAGATTTTATAGTGCTTCCAGCCATAACATTATACTATCTAAAGCATCCTGAAGAAAACGTGTATATTTCTACGTATACTACCATACATATTTTGATGTAATCTATTTCTCTCTGTTATAGGAATTCAGCTCAAAGATGATCTACAAACCCTCAACCAATGGCTAATAGGCCAGAAAAATACTAAATCCCTTAAAAACAAAAATGATTTGTAACCAACAAAATAGCCAAAAGCACATAGCTTCCTTTTAATATTAAAGATGCTAAAAATACCAACATAGAAACCACCACATCCTTCAAATACCTTGGCATTTGGCTAGACCACTCTCTTAACTTTTAACTACACATTCAAAACACAAGCACAAATATCAACATACTACTGTTCTGGGCAAGCAAACTATCCATTCTTCTTTCCAAGCCAGCTCAAGTTGTCACAGGCAAAGGAATACTCTTATTTCTGTTCGAATATGGACCCATTATAGCTGCAGCCTCAAAGAAAAATGAAACCAATTTGCAAACCATCTCCAAAAAAATCTGCTGGTTCATTACAACTTCCTCATTAAAGAACACCTCTGCCTATCTCTCATCAAAGCTAAATGACAGCACATATGAAAGCCACTCTCCTAATAGGATCACTAATTCACAAAGCCCTTTCTCCTAAGACATCTTCCCCTCTCACGCCAACACTTTACCAAACTCCCCACCTATAATCTCAGGGGTATCTTTCAATTTCAAATAAGAATGTCTTTCTAAATATGACCTACTGACTGCTATACAAGACCGTTCCTTTCTCAATTAAAGTAGCTTAACTATGATGTCTCTCTCTCTCTCTCTTTCTCTCTCTACATATATATATATATATATATATATATATATATATATATATGTATACACACACACACACACACACACATATATATATATATATATATATATATATATATATATATAAATAGATAGATATAGACATGCACAACATACATGTGTGTATACATATATATATTAATATATATATATATATATATATATATATATATATATATATATATATATATATATCTATGGGATCCATCAATATGTTCGAAGTTTCACTACTTCCAACCCCACTTCACTGAATCCACTTGTTCGAAGTAGTGAAACTTCGAACATTGACTTCAGCAGTCACACTACAGCACAGAATGGGAATATTCCCTTTTCCCTGCTGTAGTGTGATCTCGGAGTTGGTATATTTAAGTAGGGGTTGGGGGGGCACAGCCCCCCACATGGGGGGTGCAGGGGGGCTTGTCCCCTGCAAAAAATGTTTTAGTGTTTTTTTTTTTTTTGGGGGGGGTAGCCTGGGGAACTAAACTTCAGCAAAAGCGTGCTTTCATTTAAGTGGACTTTCGCTGAAGTGTAGGGTCTATTGCTCTGTTTCGAAGTGTATTTTCGATGTAGAACAGTAGACCCATATATATATATATATATATATATATATATATGTATATATATATATATATATATATATATATATATATATATATATATATATATATATATATATATATATATACACACACACACACACACACACACACACACACACACATATGGAGGGTGGCCTAATGGTTAAGGTGTTTGCCTTACAAACACAAGGTGCAGGGTTTGAGTCTCACAAGGGATAATTGGCTAGGCTTACATTGGCTCGCAAGGGCAGTTAGCTTAGTACTAACCTATAAACCTATACATGCTTTCACTCACCTTAGAATGTACCCATTGCTTTCCAATGCAGTCTTACCAATAGTAATTGAAACTTGTTCAAAATTATTTTGCACACTAGCACATACAATATTTTCCAGACAAAGAAATATATGATACCTCTTCAGTGTCAACATTCCTTTCCCTAGCTCTTGACAAAGCTGTCACCAATTACACCACCTTCTCACAAGAAGAACAGACATTATCATTTGTCCTTAGAATAAGACAACTGGAAGCACATACCTCTTAGCAGCCCTCTTTGATAGGAGGATACCAAACACTGGTCAATGCACCAGATTTATTCTCTCTCCCTCTATCTCTCTCTCTCTATCTATATATATGTATATATATATATATATATATATATATATATATATATATATATAAATTATTTATCTTTTATGGGTATCATTCACTCTATCAAATTGTCAGTCGATAGTGAACTGCTTCATAAATTTGTCAAGAGTTTTTATTAAGTGTTGAGATGTCAAAAGAAGGAAGATTGACTGACTGTCTAGCTAAGGTTAAATGTGCGTTTGGGATTTTAATGCTTAAACGTATGTAAATACCAAAAGTTTTGGCATGGGAGGCAGAAGTGTGTGTGTGATTGAGTGTTTATGGGTCAAGGTTAGAGTTTGGGGTGGGTAAGGGGATAGACTTAGTGCTGTGTGTGCTGCTATATGTCGTGTGTGTCTGAGTGTCTTGTGTAGTGGTAGTGTTACAGAAAAGGTTTTTCTAATAAAAGCTGTAGGGCTGGAGTCAAGGGCAGTGGGAAGGTTACAGTATACATTAGTAATATGGACTGAAGGGGCAAAGAAGAGATGATTTCTGCAGTGAAAACATTAACATAGCATTGTTTTTCTATGTTCACTAAAGTATTTCCTGTAAGCTTTAGGAGCAAGTCTAAAACATTTATTTGGGTAGATACTATATCTTAGAAATCAAAAAAGAGAGGAAGGTGTCAATAAATAATCCAGGATCTTCTGAAGATTTATCCTAGCAAAGCCTGCTCTGGACATGGAAAAGGAATTCAGTTAGTAGTGCTTTTTAAAGGTATGTACACAGGGACAAGCTACTGCCTCTAGAGAGCATCCCTTTCAGAAAGGCACTGAAGCCATAGTCCTTATGGAATGGGCCCTAATCCTGCCTAGAAGTGGCTTGCTATAGTGAGAACAGCAAAAAGAAATAGCATGAGACAACCATCTAAAAATGGCCTGCTTTGACATTGGTTGTCCATCTCTCCTATTTTCACAGGAGACAAACACTTTGCTGAAAGATAAAGTTTTGTATAGGTAATATTTGAGCTGCCTCTGCACATCCAGAGTATGAACATTTTTCCCTTGTTTTGGGGTTAAGAAAACACAGATTAACCAAATGGCTCAAGGTAAACTAAGACCAGTTCTGGCATAAAAGAAGGATTTGTTCTGAAAGAAACTCTGTTTATTTGGAAACTGAGGTAGTGCAGACTCACAGTAAAAACTTGTAACTTAGATACTCTTCTAGCAGAAGTTAAAGCAAGGAATAAAACAGTTGTGCATGTTAAGAACCTCAAATCTGCCTGATGAACTAGTTTAAATTGGAAAACAGTAAGCTTTTCAAGCAGAAAATTGATGTCCCAAGGAGGGGCCAACTGCTTTCTAGGTGAGAGGATATGTAAAACCGCTTTCAAAAACTACTTGACTTGATAACAGGTTGAAAGGGGGATCCAAAGGCAAAAAAGCAAAAATAGCTGATAAATTTATTTATGTATGTATTTATTTAGTTATTTATTCCAGTTTGATGACTGGGGAAGTCCACTGGGCCCGGGGAGCCCATTTTCAGTGGAGGCCCAGGGAGAAAAGTTCCAGCAATAGCATAAAATGCAATATACAGTGAAATAAAGAAAAATAAAGAAAAATACTGTAAAATATGTAGAGAAAATATACAGTAGATGCAAATACAACTATTTGCATATCAAAGAGCAGTATTTGCAAGAATGTTCTGAGAAAGGCAATTGTCATATATACAGTAGATATGAAATACAATTATTTACATATCAAAATAATATATACAGTAGATGTGAGATACAATTATTTACATATCAAATAATAGAATTTACAGGATTGTTCTTAGAAAGGCAGATGTTGTTGTCAGATTGTAGACAGTAGTTTGTCTGAGAACTTCCTATAATAAACTTAAGATAGAAATCCAAGTAGTAGCTAGTGATTGAAAAGAATGTTATTATAAGAAGGTGAAATTTAAGCTTAGAAATAGGAGGGTTTAAAGGAGGGATAAGCTAGGTTGGAGGGATGCAAGTACATTTACGATTAGAGAGGAGATAGGAATGAAGTTGAGTCTTAAAATTCTCTATGTTTAGCAGTGTTCTTAGGGTAGGAGGGAGGGAATTCCATTTTTTTGCTAAGGAGAAGGAGAGAAGTAGTTGTCCTGTTAGACAGGTTTGGAGACGGTGATTAGATTTTGGTTGGCAGACCCAAGAGTTCTGTTGGGGGTGTAGGGGAGAAGGATGTTTGATAGAGCAGTGCATTTGGATGGGTTAAAGAGTAATCTATGAGCTGTTAAGAGCTGGAGGTAATCTAGATAATGTGGAAGTTCTAGCCCATTAAGAGAGTGAAGAGCAAGGCAGTGGTGTGAGAAGTTTTTGGTGTTAGTAGCAAATTTTGTTATAGCAACTCTCTAATTTGAAAGTAATGGATGCTGATAGATTGGTTAGAAGAGGTGCACCATACATTAGAGAGGGAAGGAGGTAAGTGGATGCCAGAGTATGTCTGGTATGGGGTGTTAGGAAGTGATAGTTCTTATATAGCATCCCAAGTTTTTGATGTTTTTTTTTTTTTTTTTATGTTTTGCAGAATATGGTATTCAAATTTCAGATTATCATCTATAGTGACGCCTAATAGTTTACCATGGGGAATGATTTCAATAGGAGAATTGTTTTGGCTTACCACTTTGAAAGAGGTTTTGTCAAATGGGAAGGATTTTGATGGTAGGAAGATTAGTATTTTGGATTTGTTAGCATCTAAGGAGAGATAATTTTGGTGCATCCAGTCCTCGGTGGTTGAGAAGGCACACTGGGTCTTTGCTAGGAGTTTGGGCAGGTTAGTGGCAGAGCAGATTAAAGCTGAGAATTCTGCATATTGGATTATTTTGGTATTGGGTATAGCTGAGTGAAATGTATTGATGAAGATGTTGAACAACATAGGACCTAGGATAGAGCCCTGTGGATGCCACTAGGGGTAAATAGAAAGGGAGAGATGCCATTTTTCCATATCACAGTTTGGGATCTGTCAGTCAAGTAACTTGAGAACCAATAGATGGAATTTTGGGAGAGATTTAGCTTAGAAAGATGACTGAGTAGATGGATATGGGAAATGGTGCTGAATGCCTTGGAGAGATCCAGATGCACAGTGGAGGCTATTTCCCCTGAATCTCTGGCAAGGTCGATTGTATCTAAGAAGAAGAGTAGAGCTGTTGTAGTGCTGTGCCTGGGACGGAAACCATGTTGGATTGGGGTGAGGAGCTGGTTTTGAGTTAGGAAAGACATGAGCTGGATGCATCTCTCTAGGATTTTGGAGATGGGAGAGAGTATTGCTATAGGGTGGAAATTAGAGATGGTGTTGTTTTTCCCTCCTTTGTGAAGAGGTAGAGTGTAGGCTTTTCCCCAGAGTTTGGGGACATAAGATTCTTGTATGGATCTATTTATTAAGATGCTAATGGGGAAAGTAATCCCATCAGTGGTGGATTTGAGAAAAATTGAAGCCATGTTATCTGGGGGCATTAGAGAATGGTTTTAGTTTGGCGAGAAGTCTTTTTATATAACAGGTGGGTATGGGTTTGAGGTTGAAAATGGGGGGTAGGTTTAGTTGGTATGGCAATGGAGGCACAGGAGGTAATGTTAGAGTGGGGACTGTTATTGGGAAAGGTTTTGGTGAGTTCAGAGATAATGTCAATAAAGAAAGAGTTGAAATGTGAGGCTAACTCTTGATCAGATTTACTGGGGTCAGGGCATGAATTATTTTTGCTGCCGGGGTTGAGAAGGGTATTTATACAGTTCCAGAATTGTCTGGGGTTTTTAGCATAATTGGATTGGAGTTTGATGTAGTATGATTTTTTGTCACTAACTGTTTTTTCACAATGTTACGGAGCTGTTTATATTGAAGGAGGGTATTAGGGAGTTTATTTTTTTGGTATTGCTTCCAGTATTTGTCTCTTTGGAGCATTAGTTGTTTGGTGTTTTTGGTTAGCCATAGGGCTCTATTGGTTTTTATTCATTTTGTCTGAATTGGTGCTAAGGAATTTAGAGTGTTTAGAAAAGTAGAATTAAGATGATCAACGGCATTGTCAAGAGGTAGAGGTTTTAGGATGTTCCAGTTCATTTGTTTGAGGGAGTTTGAGAAACTGCTAGGGTCAAAATTATTTAGGTTGCGAGTTTGTAAGTAGTGATGTTGGTGTAGGGAGGAGGCTGGGTGAAGGGCATAGGCAGGGAGGTGGTCACTAATGGAGTCAGGAATGGTGCCCAAGTTAGTAATTTTATTAGGGTGGGATACTAGGATCCAATCAAGGGTTGTACCTAGTGAGTTATTTTTATTGGGTCTAGTAATAGAGTGAATTATTCGGCTGAAGCTAAAAAGCTTGATGGATTGGGTAGGTGCAGTGTTATTGATATTAGTCCAGTTTATGTTTGCGTCACCAAGTATACAAGTTTCATTATTTATTTGGGTTGACAATCTTGACAAAGGAGTGAGAAAGCTCTGAGGACAGTAACTCACACAAATAATCAAGAACCAGAGGTATATAGGCCTTGATTCTTAGAATGTGATCAACTAGAAAATTTTTTCCTTTTACACAAATATGATTTCTTAGTAACAGACTTTTTAGCCTCCTTTTATATCTGTTGCAAATCCTCCGAGAAAAAGGTGCCTAAAAGATTTTAAGATTCTGTCATCCAGGAGTCTTTAGGATGGGGTGATTCAAACAACTGCTGTCTCGTGTCAAAACATCCATTCTGTGAGCCTGTGATAATTGTCCTTGAACAGTTTCAAAAGAAGAAAAGGAGAACCATTGTTGGCTGGGTGAATCATTGGGGAGTTCTTCTGGATCTTTAGAAGAACCTTGGATATCAGTGGAAAGGGTGGAAAAACATACAGGTACTTTTCCTACTGTGGGAATAAGAAGACATCTCTCTTCCTAGCTAGTCTGCAAGGAACCCAGGAGCAGAACTTCTTTAGTTGTCTCTTCTGGTAAGAAGCAAACAGATCTACTTGCAGTGTTCCCCACTTTTGGATCAGTTCCTGGAAGTAACCAGGAAGAACTTTCCATTTGTGAGGGTCTGTTCTGATCCTGTGTAGCTTGTTTGCTATAATGTTTTACTCTAACGGAATGCATGAAGCCTGACGAGTCAAACTGAACTGCTACTTCCCAGGCTATCACTGCAAAGGATGGTAAGAGGGAGGTAAGATCCGGTACCTCCATTTGTTTATGTACTGCATCACTGTAGTGTTGTCTGAGAAAGCTTGTAAAGGTTCTGGAAACCAAACCAGAGATGATTTAGGGCTTTCAATGCATTTCAAGGCATCATCTCTTTTATGTTTATGTGCTTTTGTCTTTCAAATTTGTTTTGTAGACCTTGCACTTTCACACTTTTGGAAACCATTCCCCACACCAAGCCTGAAGCATTAGTTGGGACAGATGGATGAGGAAGCAGAAGAGAAAATGAAGGCATGGATTGCAAGAGAACTGGACTATCTACAATAGAAGTTTCCTCCTTTCAAACCCCAATAGATGTGGAGTCCACACTGACCTGAGGTACCATTAGATTTTTCTCATGTGAAGTCTGACCAGAGTAATTAGAAGAATCATAAAAGCCGCATACCCCAGAATCCTGAGAAATTCCCTGGTGGATACCTGGTTTTGATTGGGAAAACTCAGGAAGAACTTTTGGAATATCTCTACTTTGTATGGCCAGAAAAAGGCTCTTCTCATGGAAAAAATGTAACAGACATCCCAGGAAAATAATTTTGTGGGAATGGATAAGAGAAGATTTTTGTAAGTTTACCTGAAAACCCAGACTGAGTAGATTCTGAGCAGTTGCTAAGGACTCTTGATAATTAAATGAGATTAGCACTGGGTGTTTGTCTGTCAGAAGTGGTTTTGGATGGGTCCACTTCTTAATTTTGAAAGTCCATAATCTCGACTTTCAAAATATCGAACCCAGAATGTCGAGATTGTGGAATCTTGAAATTCATAATATACCTGCTGGGCAATAGGAATTCCATTCTGATCCCAATGAAAAATCTCTTTCATTTTAGATAAAGTATCAGGAAAAGAAAGGTCTTCTGGAAATCTGAAGCAACCCTTTCCTCATAATTACAATCTTCCAGTTGAGAATAAAATCTTGAAGCACAGCATTCTCATTGCAATCCCTGATCTTCTGTCTTCTGATTAAATATCAGAATCCAAAAGAGAGGGATATCTTTTTCTTTTTTTCCTGAAGAGAGAGTTGGTAAAATAAAAGCAGAAATGTAACTTCATACCAAATCTCAGCAAGTCTTCCCTGTCCATTGAAATAGAAAACAGGAGAAGTCAGTTTTTCTGTTTTTGTTTTCTTTTTCTGGGAAACTCTGTAGAAAACAACAGACCCAAGCAGACATACTATCCCTGGGCTTAAGCTCCCCTTTTCTGGCTATGCAGCTGACCTTCAATCACCCCTTCTCCCAAGACAGACAAGAGTCCATGAAGGTCAACTCTGCAACCACAAAGGATATCCTTAGTGGCTGTGGATTCTACACCAGAGGGACCAGGGAAAATGATAAGCAGTCAGAAGTATCAAATCTGACCCCAGTTGAGTCACCCACCATGGATGAGACACAACTGGAGCTGGCCTGATACCCAAAGACTCCCTGTCAAGTTTCCTTTTCTTCTTCTTCGTGCAGATGAGGAAGGAAGAACAGAGGAGAACAGTAACTGCCACGGAATCATTGAATCATTGAAAATGGGTAGATGAGCTTGAGAAAGTCGGTAACCTTATTAAAGAAAAAGGTGATTCTGAGATAGGAAAACCACTGTCAGTCCCCAAACAGACAATATCCTGCTCCTAGCATGTAACACCTACTGTCAAAAACAGATTTTTATACAGTTTGTTCACACAAGCATAAATATAGTAAATAATGCCCTGAAAATTCTGAGAGTCCAAACTTCCTAGTCAACAAAACCATTAATTTCACATAAAAAAGTACAGTTGTGTAAGCTGAACTTACCATAGGTTCATATGAGGTTATTAGGCTAGCTGTCCCAGAGCCTTTACAAGCCGAGACATGTTAATCCCAAGTATCCCCATTTTTTTCTTTTTGGGTAGTTCGCAGAACAAATTTATGAACAGAGCAGATCTGTGATCAACACTGTCTACCCCTGTCCATGAGGGACATGGATGCCCTCCAAGGATGAATTTGCAGTCTCCCATCCAATTATCTAGGTTGCATTTGAATAGGGTCAGTGAGGAGCTCTGTTTTTTGTGAATAGGAAGTCTATTCCAGAGAAGCAGCAGTCTCTGGAGACATATCTGACTCTCAAGCATGTTCTGTTAATATCACAAGCTAGGCTGCGATCCCTAGAAAGAGTGACTCTTCTGCCATTTGACTTGTGGATGTACAGCACTTCCATTAGGGCAGGGTCAGAGACTGCCCTTTAGGCCAGGAACAAATCACCTCTCAACAGCCTATAAGATGCAGAGTAAAGTGACAGGGCTTTCAGCTAGTCTATGTCGGTCATGGTTTTGAATACCTGTATTTTCTTAGAGAAACCTTTAAGGTCTTTTCAGCTAATGCAGGTGTCTCGTGACATACATGCAAAAGGGTGCATTATACTCTATTAGTGGTCTGATGAAGGTCGAGTACAGTGGAGTTATAACATCCCATTACATGGATGCTATGCCCTTGCTTATGAGGTGCACAATGTAGAAGACTTTCCTTACCACTGTGGAAACTTGGTGGTCGAAGTTCAGATTGCTATCAACGTGTGTTCCCATGTCTCGCACTACTGGGTTGGAACTCGGGGGGGGGGGTGCTGTCAGAATTGTAATTTGTAGGGAATTCCATTTTGCCAAAGGGAATACTAATGCAATTTTTTTGCATTTAGTTTTAGACCACAATTTTGGCACCAATAACTTGTTTGTGTTAGCCCTTCTTGTAATATGTTGACATCATTGGAGAACTCAGGGATTGCTCCCAGTTTGCAATCATCAGCAAACCTGAAAGGCCACCTACTTTGCCCTGGACTTCTGAGAAATAGATGCCAAACAGTAAAGGGGCCCAGCACAGACTCCTGTGGTACTCCACTGGTGACAGGTCTACTGGTGGAGGTGGAGTCACCAATTTTGACAGACTGTGTTCTGTTGGTGAGCCAGTTGGCTACCCATCTAGTAACATAAGGATTAATCCCTAGCTGGGAGAGTTTTTCAATTGTGCCAGAGTGGGGAATTGTGTCAAAAGCCTTGGCAAGGTCACAATAGGCTGTGTGCACTGTCTTACCTCCGTCCATGGCTTTGATATTCTCAAAGAAGTATACCAGGTTTAATAAGCATGATCTACCCTTAACAAAGCCAAACTGGGTTGAGTCAAGCATTTGGAGGTTGCTTATGTCCGTGTTAAGGTCAATGATGTCTTTCCATGGCCTTGTAAATGAAGCTGGTTAGACTTATGGGTCTGTAGTTCCAAGGGATAGTCGTTGCCCCCCCCCCACTTTGTGCAGGGGGATTACTCTTGCTGTTCTCCATTCTTCAGGAACATAGCCAGTTCTCAAGCTATTAAAGAGAATGTGAAGTGGGTCCATTAGGTCTTGTTTTAGATTGTTTATAAACAACCTGGGATATTATCTGGTCCCCCTGAGGCCATGTTTTTGGCCTTGATGAGTGCAGAAATGACCAGTTCTCTATAGATACTAGGCAGAGGGCTGGTGTCAGGTGTGCTTTGGGATATGGTACATGGGGATAGGGGGTGAAGTTTGTGCTGAGTCTGTCAGCTACCAGGTTGGTGATATCTTCTGGTGTAGTATGAGTGATCTCATGTAAAACTAGTTCAGCACATAGCTGGGTATTCCCTTTTAGACTTCAGACGTAATTAATGCCTTATGATTATCCTTGTCTAGGGATGTGATTTTACTTTCATAATATGCTTTAGAAGACTTTTCAAGATATCTGATTTTCTTGTTTAGGCTTAAGAGGGAAATCCTCCTCTGCACAGTGATATCCCTCTTGCTTTTGGACAATAGTTTCTTCTTATAGTTATATAAACCCCCAAACAATTCTTGTCCTCCATAAACTCCATCCTCCACCCAGGTAAAGTCAGTACCCCTCCTCCTAACATCCCTCACTCCTCAGAAAATATTGCTACCTCATTCAACACACACTTCACACAAACCATACTATCACTAGCTAAACAGCACAACCCCCCTCCCCTCCAAACCACACCTTCAACTAATAATCTCCCCACTGCCTTCTCTTTTTCTCCTGTACCTACCTCCAACATAAAAAAACTCTTAACTAAACTTAAGCCCACCAAATTAGCAGCAGACAACCTCCCAAGTGAATACCTACAAATCGCAGCTGATGCTCTGGTCTACCCAGTATCCATCTTGATTAACTGATCTCTGTCAGAAAGTTACATTCCCACACTGTGGAAAGTATCACATATAATTCCCCTCCACAAAGGCGGGCCTTCCACAGAACTAACCAATTACCGCTCCATAGCTATTCTCTCTCTCCACTCTCCAAAATACTAGAGATGCATACACTCTCAGGTCTCAGACTACCTCCTTACTAACAACCTCCTTTCCAATACTCAGCATGGTTTCTGACCAAACCATAGCACCACCACTGCCTTACTCTCCTTTACTAACACTATCCTTCAGCATAAAAACAATGGCTATCTCTCCTCTGCTACTTTCCTAGACCTATCTAAAGCATTTGACATGGTCCCACACAAACAACTTATGTCTGTCCTCAATAACCTATCCTTCTCTCAATCAGTCACCAACTGGTTTCAGAGTTACCTGTCTGACTGCCAACAATCCATTGCATGGCAGAATGACATATCTCCCCAACTACCTGTCTCCATAGGGGTTCCCCAAGGATCCATCCTTGGACCCCTACTCTTTTCTGTTTTCACCAATAATTTAGCCTCTGCCACCAAGCATGGCATACTCATACAATACGCAGATGACTCAACCATCATCTGCTCAGCCCAGTCCCTACCCAAACTGCAAAAAGTCACACAGGAAGCCTTTTCCTCTGTTGAAACTTGGTTATCCGATGCCCAATTAATACTCAACCCAAACAAAACTAAACTACTCATCTTACAACCCACCAAACATACTCAAAACAACTCTCACTTTAACATCACAGCAAAATACAACACCACTATATACCCAACTGAACACACCAAATTGCTAGGAGTGGAAATAGACAATAAACTAAAATTTGGCATTCACATATCCATGACCATAAAAAAAGTCCACAAATAAATAGGAACGTTATACAGAAATAAGCAACTTCTCACCAAAGCATCAAAGATTTCAATAGCAAATTCCCACCTTATCTCCACCCGACTTTATGCCTCTCCAATATATACCAACCTAAGGCAATGCGATCTAAACAAGCTAGAGACCTGTTACAACAAAATCGCCAAATTTGCCACAGGGGCATCCTACTGTAGTCACCACTGTCACTTGCTGAACAGGGCTGGCTTGAACTCCCTCACCTCCTTCAATGGTATCAACTCTCACTCATCCACAAACTAGTAAACCATCCACTAAATGTCCCATCCCTCCAGAATCTACTCCAACCCTATCGCACCACCAGACCACTAAGATCCAGCAACAAAAATCACTTGCAGATCACTAAAGCCAATAACTTTGCTGGTGAAGCACTATTCTCTTGCACCATAGCCAAATTATGGAACTCCCTCCCACCCACAATTACCTCCATACCATCATGCACCCACTTCAAAACTTTACTAAAAGTGCACCTAAAAACATGCTGGCTATGCCCTTGCAACTCCCACTCTAATATCACCCACCCCATCCAACCACTACCTTTCTTTCAACTCCACTAACTACCTTAATTATAGCAAGCTCAGATGCTCATAAGCCTAGTACTTATTATACAGCAGGAACTCCTTATTGCAACATCTGTTAATGTCTGTTATGTACGTCATAGATAAAGATTCTAGTTGTCTACTGATGTACTATGTTCTTCATCTGTAAATATGTTGTAAGTAATTGTTATGTTAAATTGCTAATCGCTATGTAATCCAATGTAACTACTGTCTGTTTATTTTAACTGGGGAGCTTTTCTCCCCGGGCCTCTGCTGAAAATGGACCTACGTCCAGTTGGACACTCCCGGTCAACAAATATAAATAAATAAATAAATAAAAATAAATAAATTGTCTAGCAGCTAACCAAATCCTCATGTCCTCAGGCAATGTGCTAAGGGCTTATTTCCTCACCAAAAGGTCTGCCAGCCCTTTGAAAATGGTAACCTGACATCCACTCACCCACCTATGAAAATAAGTGCTTAGTTCAGCAACATATTTACACAGACTTTCATCTGCCTTGTGTCTATGCTCACAAAACTTTTTCTTATAAGCTTCAGGTGTTAACTTAAAAAATTCTAGCAAACAGTTATTTACATTATAATTTAAACAGTCATTATCAGACAGCTTGGAAAGAACAGTTACAGCTTTACCATGGAGTAAGGTGGTCAGGAACTATACCCAGAGCCCTTGGTCAGCATTATACTGTTTACTTACCCTCGCAAACATATGAATGAAACTATCAAAATTAACCCGCTCTGTAAATTGTGGAAGAAATTTACTGACCTTTGCTGCTTCTGGGGTTTGGTTACTCCCTTCCCCATTACCTCCATGACTCTGGTGAAGAGTCAGCATCTCCTTTTCATGTTGCCTCTGCCTCTCCTTCTCCTCAGCTTCCAGGAGTAGCAGTTTCTCATTTTCCTCAATCTCTAGACACCTCAATCTCTCTGCTGCCTCTATTTCCAAACACTTGGCCTATAGCTCAAGTGTCTTTAACTCCAGATGGATTTTTAAGTCCTCTGTGGAAAGGTTGAGCTGTTCATATTCTGAGAGTTGTACATCTCCATGGCCAGTCTGATCATCCTCCTGGTTGCTATTCTCTGATGCAGCTGTGACTAAAGCTGCAATTATGTCTGCCTTAGTCAGGTTGGCATGCACCAGTCCTTTAGACTGGCACATCTCAGCCAACTGGCTCTTTGTCAGCTTGCCATACTCCTCTGCTAACATGCTTGCCTGCTCTCCCTGACTAACTAAGCTAAGAAAAAAATAAATAACTTTTAATGTTCACTACGTGGGTGATTAAGAGTACAGACACCTTCGGTGATGACCATACACAAGTACAGGAATTCAATATTCAAACCACTACAAGCCAGTTAATACATGATGTGGTAACTCACCACTATCAATAAAGTAATATGTGATGTGGCTATCTCACCACTGCCAAACAATTAATATGTGACACCCCTGCACTGGCCCAGTAATCAATATGCCTCAATCCTCACCACTAACACCAGTGAGAGAGATGCACACTGGGAGGTACATGCACAGTAAAGTACAATTGTCCTTAAGAGCATTCAGACATCACAGTCAGTCTGGGGATGGTTTTTCTCTCTCTCTCCAGATCCCCAGTAAGACTCCCCACTGGCACAGCTATAGGGTTAAGATCTCAGCCGAGTGGTCAAGCCAAAACCTCAAGCATCCTCTCTGTCCAACCAGTGCTTTGTGTTCCTGCCCAAGTAGCTGACACACGCACATGCTTTGAGATTTGATTTATAAACAAACACACATACACTCCTGGGGAAGGCTGGCACAGGTTTATTAGCTATGCCACCTTCTGCCCAGACTATAAGGTAGTAATCACTGCCACCAACTCCCCTTTATCAGTTACTATAAGGCCCTTACAAAGGGTGACCAATTCTACTGTGTAATGTTACTATTATCCAAATGGTAAATGTGTCCATAGGTTCATAGGTTGGTACTAGGCTATCAGCCCTAGGGCCTATACAAGCTTAGCCATAGCAATTCCCTGGCTATTTCTTCCCACACTATTGCCCTGGACTCCCGTCTAGCAGGGCGACTGACATGATCCCTGGGGTGAATTTCCTTTCTCCCATCCAATCATCAAGGTTCCTTTTGAAGAGGGCCAAAAAGGAGCTCTGCTTGACATATATTGGCAGTCTATTCCAGAGTTTGGGGAGTCTCTGGGTCAGGAAACTATCCCTCCAGCATGTTTTGCTTATTGTGATAAGGTTTAGATCCCTGGAGTGTGTGGCTCTGAGGGATTGGGATTTCTTTAAGTGTAGCATGTCCAACAGTTGTGGGTTTGACATGGCCTTATATGTTAAGCAGAGATCTCCTCGGAGTAGATGATATGCGACAGAGTATAGCTGGAGTTTTTTAAGGTGGCCAGCATAGGGCATCTGCTTTAGGCCTGTGATTTTTTTAGTGAGGTATTTTTGCGGCCTTTCCAGTTGTTGCAGATGTCTTGTGAGATCACATACCAAATGGGGCGTTGTATTCTATAATGGGTCTAATGAGGGATGAGTACAGTGGGACAATGACCTCCTTTTTTCTGGATGAAAAGCCCTTAGTGATGAGGTGTACCACATAGATGGATTCCCTGACTGTTGTGGCGATGTGGTTATTGAAGGTGAGACCACTTTCCACATGTGTCCCTAACTCTCTTATCACACTTTTGGTGTTTAGTGTACTGCCACCTATGTGGCAATTCATGGGTACATGTTTTTTCCCAAAGGGGATAACTATACATTGCTTAGCATTGAGCTTGAGCCCATGGCTCTGGCACCAAGCATCTGTTTCTGTAAGGCCCTTTTGTAGAGTATCCACATCATTTGGGGATTCAATAATGGCTCCCAGTTTGCAGTCATCTGCAAACTTTGTTAGCTAGAGTCCCTTAGTGTTGGCCTGTACTTCAGAGAAGTAGATGCCAAACAAGAGAGATCCCAGGACTGAAACCTGAGGTACTCCACTTGTCACTTGTCTGGAGCTGGATTTAGAGTCAGCTACTTTTACAGTGTAGATTCTGTCAGTAAGCCAGTTGGCAACCCATCAAGTGATGTAGGGATTAATGCCCAGCTTAGTAAGTTTATCTATGATTCCAGAGAGGGGGATAGTGTCAAAGGCCTTGGCAAGGTCCAGATAGGCTGTGTAGACTGCTTACCCTCACCCACGGCCTTGGAGACTGATTCAAAGAAGTCAATCAGGTTCAGGAGACAAGATCGGCCCTTCATGAACCCAAACTGGGTGGGGTCCAATGTTTTAAGGTTGCCAATGTCTTTATTTATAATTCCATGAAAATATGTTCCATGGCCTTGCAGATTAGGCTTGTCAGACTGATGGGGCGGTAGTTCCCAGGATCAAAGGTGGATCCCCTCTTGTGGAGTGGGATAACTGTAGCTGTGCGCCACTCAGTGGGCACGAAGCCTGAGGTGAGGGTATGATTAAACAAGATACTTAGGTGAGGTGCCAGTTCATTTTGTAGTTCATGTAGTACACAGCCTGGGATGTCATCTGGTCCCATGGATGCTGTATTCTTAGCTTTGAAAAGTGCGTTTTTTACCTGTGTGGCCATTATTACCAGAATTGGCAATCTTCCGGTATTGAGATTGGCCATTTACGGGGTGGGGGAGGGATGTGGCACTGAATCAATCTGCCAGGATATTGGCAATATCCTTGGGATCAGTCCAAGACTTTTAAGGCTATTTAATAGTGGCCTGTACAGTGTCCCCAAATACATATGCAAGTACTCTAAAAGATTAAATATCTCTAAACAAACTAGCCACAATTAAAAGTGTTAACTATATTTAATAATAAACAATAAAAGAACAAGACAATACTCAATATAGAGTGACAACAGAGTTCAGAATCACAGGATATATTTTAAAACAACATTACAGGACAGTCTCACATAAATACAGAAAACATCTAGACTAATCTTAATTTGTTCCTATCTATCTCTAAGAGAGATACTATGATCTAAGTCTTACTTACACAGCCAGGTACTTGCAAGTGCTGAATGGATGTTTACAGGTCCAGAGACAAATGCAAAATGCACAGACTCACTCTCTGGACAGTTCTTAAATTACTATCAAACATGTCTGCTGAGTTATCTCAGATTACATCATTCTTGTCACTTCTGCCTTTAGTTCCCAAGCTAACAGAAACTTTTAAACTAACACTTCTGTGTCAAAAATACTTATGCCTAAGAAGTTGCCTGGAACTGGAAGTCATAAAACCAGTTAAATACTTTTACCCTTGAAACCTGTAATTATTTCTATTTCCAGACAATAGAAATAATTTCTAGCTGTAGACATCCTGTCTTTTTTCTGTATTAACTACCTTTATAACACATTGTAAAACTATTCACTTATTTTCTCAGAGTTTGCAAATAAACACTGTATGTTCCAGCTACTACTAAGAAAACACACATTTACATAGGTATATAGTTTATACATATTTCTGCTCTTTTCCAGCAGGGTATACTGTGGTTACATTCTTGAAACTCAGTACAGAACATAAAGTTCAATATACCAGTAGTTTAATATACACATAACATATACTTTTCTTACATTTGTAAGACAAGCATACAAATCATATTACTATTCACAAATAATATAGAATTATTTACAAAATTCCATCTAGCTGGGCTGGCAGCCTTCACAGGGGGTATGAAAGTGGGCTTATCAGATCTATTTTAATCCTATTATGGACCTAAAAAAAAAAAAAAGAGAACACTTCATTCTATGAACCATGAAGAAGTATTTTACGTGATTTCAGAAGTCCTACACTTGCCAAATAAAAGTGGAACTGAAAAATATGACCTTAACTTTCACTAATGATGCCCGTGAGATTTAAAAGGATAATTCATGACAAATGGTCCATTTTGTTCCTTCTTTTGTCTTCAAAAGGTAGGCATATTAGGTCTTATGTAGAAAGGACATTCAAGGACAGCATGAAGAGGTTTAGTACCTTTAAATGTGCCCCCCCCCTTTCTGTGCTTTTTGTGAGTTCATGAGCTGCAGAGATTTTTTTCATCTGTATAGGTAAGAAATTTAACAGTAAGGTGGCTGCAAACTGTAAAAGTGAAAACATTGTTTACAGGTCCCAGTGCTCCAAATGATAAGTTTTTTTACATAACAAAAGACTATTTCTAAGTTTAAAAGGAGGCTAGCCCAACACACATCTGAAATTAGAAATAGACTACACAAGAATCTTCTTCCAAAGCACAGCATTAGATCACATAGCCATTCCTTTTTCACCTTTTGCATTTTGGACATGATCAGGGTGGGTCCACTCGAGAAGAACTGTAAATTTTAGTCATTCTTGAAAATAAGGAGCTGGAATGGCAAATTCATCTTAATATCTACAAATTGCCTGAATTTAATTCTGTTTGTTCAATTAAATGAATTCTTCAGCTTAGGATACTGGATCACAAATTATTTTATTAATTGTTCTGACATGATGCTTGCTCCTTCCTTCACTTTTCTTAGATATTTTTTATGGTTTCTGTTTGTTTTCTCTTCTCGTGCAGTATATACCTATGCATGGTTATTTGCATTTCTGCCACATATTTTAGTGATTGTTTTTTCCCATTTTTAGTGTATGATTAATTTTATAGATGCTCGGTTTTAACAGTAATCTGATTAAGCCCCATGGGTGAAAGTGCTTGTCTTTGTGTTTGCTTGTTTTTAATACACTTAAGATTACAGTTTTTATTTTGACTGTATTTTTATCTGTGATCTTTCTTTATATTACAGCTTTTCCTAAATTTCCATAGTAGGTGATGTTTTCTTGACTAATGTGCCTGTTGTCACACAAGCATGCAAGCACATACACACACACACACACACACACACACACACACACACACACACACACACACACACACACACACACACACTCACTTCACGTCTCTCTTTTTTTTTGCTTTTCTTGTTAGTTATTTAGTTTATCATTCTTTTTGGAAGGATCTTGTTGTCACCTTGTTGCTAAATAGCTTTTAGTGAAGGGATATTTGTGACACCTTGTCCATGTTTAGAGACAGACTAACCCCGGGATTCATGAAGCTCGGCGCAAGGCCGGCGTAAGGTCTGCGCCGGCAGTGCAGTGAATAGCCGGAGCAGTAGCACCATATGCATATTAATGAGAGTGCACCGGAACCACAGACACGTGCGTAGTGTACGTGAGCGAGCCCAGGTAGGATGTGTCTGGAGGCGTGTCTAAGCCGGCATGAGGTGAGCAACCTAATGTGCTGACAGCCACGGTCCGCCCATAATAGTAATGGCAGCAGCCAGGTCCCGTGCAGAATGAAACGCACGTAGAGTATGCAACATAGTACCCATCCCAAATAAACGGAGAAGCAAATAGAAGCCACGAAGGCTTAAGTGTACCCGTCCAAGGAGCAAAGGATACGCATAACACCGCGTTTGTCCCGCAATGCACCGTCAGTGGTTACATTCAGAGAAGGTGTACAACAGCATGTCAGCGCGCCGCACCGACATAGGAGCAGCGACTAAGGTCACCACCTGTCCCACTTTGGGTGGGGCAGTCTCTCTATGGGCAGTTGTGTCCCGAAAAACGTATTAAAATGGCAAATGTGCTAAGATTGTAGGACATAATGATATCCCGTATTTAATGTAATGGTAGCATGAATTGGTTATTTCTGTAACTGAAATACCTAAATGTCACAAGAAACAGAATAAGCAAGCAAACTGCCACAACAATAAGCTTTTATTTAGGCAAACAAGTGAAGTTCTATGCTATATAGTGACCGTGTGTATGTGTCGACCTGTAAAGTCGCATGTGAGTCCGGGAAATATCCCAGCTTGGAAACTGGAAAGGTGGCAACCCAGTAGCGACATGGGCATGGTCACCAGGGTTACCAGCTGTCCCAATGTGCCATGGACAGTCCCTGATTGGACAGTTGTGTCCCTGCAACAATGGAAAAATGGAAAATGACCTCAGATCCCCTGCCAAAAATATTCCCGTAATATACATGTAATAGTAGTATAAAACATATACATTTGTATATGAAACACATACATGGCATAAGAAAATGAATAAGGAACCCAAATGCTTACAGAATAAGCTTATAGTATGGCAAACAAGTGAAGTTCTGTCAACTGCACTTGCCGTGGGTATGTGTAGTCCTGCAAATTCGAAGTTTCCACATAACATGCCCCACTATGGGCATTGGAAAAGGTGCCAACCATAATGGTCACAAGCAGTAGTGAGAGTACATAGCCGGGTAGCTGTGTCGACATAACAACAGTAAGGAATCAAGATACCTTAAACACAGGCAAACATGTGCATAGCAACATATCCCACACCCAACAACGTCTCTGTCGCATACACTGGATGGCGTATGTTGAAGTGTAATAAACAAAAG